>NC_046227.1:36355651-36358151 GCF_009819885.2 Catharus ustulatus | reverse complement strand
ACCCAGAGGGAAATTCTGGCAATGTTATTTCTACACAGCTTCAACTGAGCCTGATTCTAGTCAAAGTTATATTGATGTAAATCATGGGCTAAGAAGGTTGATTTAAGTCAATAGTTACCCTGGCATAAAATCAGTGTGAATATAATTAAAATCAGGCCTCCTTGGAGCTGTGCATGTGTGGCAAAATTCGGACCTAAACGTTGCAGAAATGAGTTAATAAATGCAAAGAAGGTTCAAAAGTTGTAAAATTAAATATACATCTGTGAAAACATCCATCCAATTACGTAGCTGCACATTTGTGGGATGCATTTTACACTTCATGTGGAATTAAACTATTAGTAAAAATCTGTCTGCAAATAGTGACACTTGCTTTAAAGGATCACATGGACTTATATTGTTTCATAATGCATCTAAAATAGCAGTTCCTGAAACATCACTTCCACTTTAACAAAATGTGTTACTCTCACACTGGCTAAAACTCTATTTTCCTGAGGAAGGACTATTGAAGTATTTAGCTGGGAAGGGTTGGGTTAATACATGTAATTTCTTTTCTTTCATTGGACTTCCTTTTGCCAACTTTACCTTGTATAAATAATTTTGCCTGTGAGAGTCTTTACATGGAATGCAGATTGACTATTACTTCCTGAATAGATTTAAATTTAACACCAATTTAGTCACTGTAGTATTCTTATATTGGAAATAACAGCTTCCATAGGACTTCTACAAAGTGCCAGAAATATGATCTCATACGTGGAAACAAATTTAAATGTGTTTTCTTTTACATGTTTTCTTTTCGTATATTTTTCCCACCTATGTTTCCCTTGTTTCCCAAATTCTCTCCTGTGTTCCAGGGCTGTGAGAAATCTGGAAAATTACCCAGTGAAAAAAGCCCTAGCTTTTAATAAGAATGGCTAGTCTCACAAGCATTTTTATGTTTAAAACTTTTTTTTTTTTTTAAAGCAGAGTATTTGTGCTTCCCAAAAACCAGATGCTTTTAAGATAAAACTGGGCCGTCCTGTTCATAATTTCTGAACTGAAACATGAATGAGAGGTTTGATCAGGAGTCTGGAAACCATTTATTTAGCTTGGATGCTGCAAAAATGATTGGCTCCTGCTTTGGGAAGTGGCATTTCCCATGAGCTGCTGGGATAGCCCTGGCAGCTGGGCAGGGATAACCACCAGAGAAGGGGCTTGGAGAGGACCATAGCTCCTGATTTTATCCTCCCTTTTCCATGGGGACAGGGAGGGGCCAGGTTTTACCTCACAGTTGTCAGCTCACAAGGGAGGGCAGTGGAAGTTGTAACCTCACCACCCCTGTGGTAGAGCTGGAGAAAACCATTCCTCCCACACCACTAACACTGTGGGGAGTGACAGTGATGGTCCCTGTTCTACCCCCTAATGTAAGATTTAATATTTGTTTCCTCTTTTTTTTTTTTCCCAACAACCCAAACCAAATAAAACAAAATTTTAAAAAAAAGGAAAAAGCTCACCCCAGGATGAGATCATAGCTCAATGCATTATGGCTTGGATGCAAATGTACATTTTCAGTGGGTTCCTTGGCTCGTATGTCAGGCGCTATTGGAATTTTTCGAGTTATTTGGCAGTTGAATAGTACGGTTTCCAACTTCTTCTTCATCAGCTTTTGAGGCAAATAGAAAAGAGCTAATAATACACTTCAGTTTGCTCTCCAGGCTTGGAAAGCTAGCAAGAAACTTGCTGGAACTCTGATACTCCTCTAGCCTGCTTTCTGTGGTCAGAAACCTCTGTAGGTGCAGATGAAGACCACCCTCCATCAGAGGCAGGGCCTTACCTCTTCCCTGGAAAAAAGATGAATTGCTGCAAGTCAGCAAGGTGACAGACCTTGTCATGAAGAGTGCTTTTATTCAGCTTTCTGCAGGGCTTTGCTTGATGCAGGGCTGGACATTAAACTCCCTCTCTGAAAAGGATTTTGTCCATGTTCTTCTATGATTATCCATGATTCCTTTCTTGGGAGTTTTATTGGTGGAGTATGTCTTTGCTAAGAATGCTAAAGCCTTACACATTTCCTAAAAGTCATGGCAAAAGAGGGATAAACTAGGAGACAAGGAAGCATCTCCCATGTGGGACAAGTCACCCTGGGAGTGGAAGGGGGCCTCCTCAAATGTCCAATGTCTTTCTAATGGCTCTGGTGCTCTAATGACCATGGAACTGCCAATGGCTCTCAAACTCACCTACTGAGGGCTGTGCAAGGGAAAAAAAGGACACTGATAAGCAGATTTTCTGTCTGATGGTTTGCCTTGCTGCCTTTTCCCTTCTACAGCCCCTGTTAAACTGTCTTGAGTTACCCTGCCATGGTTCTTCCAAGAGCTTCGTTATCCACACAACCAACAGGAGATGAAGAATCACAGAATGGTTGTGGCTGGAAGGGATCTTAAACACCATCTCATTCCAGCCCCTCTGCCATGGGCAGGGACACATTCCACTATCCCAGGATGCTCCAAGCCCTGTCCAACCTGGCTTG
>NC_046227.1:36340651-36350651 GCF_009819885.2 Catharus ustulatus | reverse complement strand
CTTGCCAGGTAGGAAGCATTCAGATTTGTACTGAAAAGGCATCTTATGAGGTCAAACTATCATCAAGGATGAATTTGAATATCATTTTTTTCCTTCCAAGCGTGGCCTTATCTCCTCTGAACCTTTTGCATTCCACTATATCTTAATTGAAACGTAGGGTCTGTACTTTGTGCTCAGGGATTTTGATAAGTGTTTGCAGACTATGTAAACTTCTGAATAATAACTTTTACCAAGCCAGAAGGTCCCTTAAATATCTTCAGTATCACTTTGTGCAGTAATATTCTGCTCCCTGAGATAATGCATTATCAATAGTTCATAAGATAGCTTCAGCTCAGGGAGGGGTAAAATTCATAGTTGCTTTCAAACTGCATTTTTTGGGTTTTTTTTAGAGGACAGGCTATAGATCATGCAACTGTCAGCAAGCAGATAATCTTGATGACTGAAATTGAATCAATGCAAGTGAAAGAGGTGCCCAACTTCTGTCTGAGGGAAGGAGGACTCGGTTAGTAAGTTAGAGCTGACAGGAGCAGGAAGCAAAAGTTGCTTTTTCATTGAAACAAAAAATAAAATTCTCTTCATTTTGGGTGTCAGCTTGAGAAAAAAGCAATGTAAAAAACCTGACAGTCTACGTTGAACAAAATCTTCCTTTTCCCTATTTATTTTCCACCTCTTGGCAGGTTGTGATGGATTGGTGTGTTACTGGCATACTGGTGGGGTGGCAAAAAGGGAAAGTTTGTGAGAGAGCTCTTGCAAGGGGTGGAGGCCTTTTGTTTCCTGATTTATAGAAAAAAAGTTATCATTTTTCAGCTATTTCCCAAGGCAGAAGTTATTTAAAGCATTCTTAGAAAACAGATGACCCTCCCCCCTGACAATTGAAAAGAGAGAAAAAAAGGATCAGGAAAAGTTTGCTTACATTTATGAAGTGTCTTTCCAATTGTGAGAATCACAAGGAAATTCATAGATGGAATTAGTGAAATCAAGACCAAAAAGGAGAAACCTGAAATACTTAAAAATATAGAAATAAATCAGTGTTATTAAAAAAAAAAAAATGAAATTGAAGTTTCAAGGCAAATTGCACTCTGTGGTGGAAAGTAGCACCAGAAGTACAGCTCAGAGTTAAAGTTTTGGCTGTTTTCAGTCACCAGAACTTAGGTCTGGTGTGGAAGCTTTTCTCAGGTGAGTAAACCTGAGTTACCTGGGTCCCACTGGAGCCAGAGTGCTCCAAACCATCTCATTTCTCATCCTCTGCTCCCCAAATGGAGCAGCAGCTATGGCCTGCCTGGTGCCATGGGAAAGCACCGAGTGCTCTGATATGTGTGAAATGCTCTCTCTCATCAGGAGAGGGGAAAAGGATGCTTTGGATGCACGGGTGTGCTTTGCAGACCTGGGGACTGCACAGCAAAACCTTCCTGGTAATCGCCCAAAGTTGCAAAACTCTTCACTCTGCAATTTTTTTCCTCTCCCCCACTCTCCCCAACCCCCCCAAAAAAAGGTCAAGCACAGCACTGGACAACGTTTCAAAGGATGGTTTGTTTTATCAGTCCTCAATGCTCCAGTGCCTTTGGAGAAAATGTTGCTGTTGTGCTTTTAAAAAATAATAAAAGTTACGGGATCCCTTTGAATTGGGCAAATGTTGGCAGTGTTGGCAGGAGAGACACGGAGCGTTTCAAAGTTCTGGTATGAAGGAAAAGATTCTGAATAAAACAATTTTATGTGATTTTGCAGGTGGTTTGAGCTATCATTTTATATGTACGTTTGTACCACTGCTCATTGGAATGTTCATATAATACTGACCTAATTATGCATAGAAAAAAGATAAGCCATTTACTTGATTCATTTCTTCTTTTTAAATCAAGAAAGGAACAAAAAGGCTCCTATTTTCTGAAAGAAATTGTTCGCTTTTATTGCAGAAAAGTAGCAGCTTGTGCAGAACTAGAACTGTAACAATTTTATATTCCAAAGGTTTTGTGTGTATTCGGTTAGTTACAGTAATTATACCCAATAACTGACAGCCAAAATCACGTAGGAGAAAGCAAAGGCTGTTTTCTCACACAGGCCCTGCTGCAGAACATCTGCTGAGAGATTTGCATATTAATTAACCCATATTAACTCTAATTATTCTGGGAAATTATCAAATAAATTGAATTTTCTAATTTTAACCTTTCTTTTACTTGACGCGTGTCGAGGCTGAGAGGACGCACCAGGCTATCTCACCTGGGCAATGAGCAAAGGATCTTTTCTTCCCCTTTTTTTTGCCTTGCTCCCGCAGACCTGGGGCAGCCTGGGGAGCTTTTGTGTGCCTGGTGCTTTTTTGGCTCCCGCGCTCGGTCGGGTCTCGGCGCATTTGCTGCGCGACGGCACATGTGTGCGTGTGAGCACAGATGGTGGATTTATACAGGGGTGAGGAAAGGTGGTACCTCCGAACAGTTGAGCAAACCTTAAGTTTTTTTTTTCCCTCCCCCCTCTCTTTTTTTTTTTTTTTTTTTTTTTCTCCCTCCCCTCCCCAGCCTGTTGTTTAGGCCTGAGCAAATAAATGGGAGTTTAATTCAATTAGAGCCTGGCTTTAGTCAGTTGCCTCATGACAGAAATTATTCAATATTTTTTCCCCCTCACATTGTTTGGTTTACACATCGCTGACTCCCTTGCTTTTGTGCTCTGTTTAGAGTGGCCGTAATGCGGTGAGCTTTTGTGTCTGCCATGTCGCCGTCCCTTTCACCGCTGTCTGGTTTTGTCAGTCCTGAGGTGCAACGATGCTATTTTGAAAACAGAAAGGTTTTAATGTATTAGGAACGGGGCCCGCGCTTGCACAGCAGCAAAGCGTTGGGAACAAAGCTGGCGAGGCAGGACCGAGCGGCGGCCGCAGCGAGGATGCTCCGGGCTTGGGGGGAGGATGGAGGATACTCCAAGCTTGGGGAGAGGATGCTCCGGGCTTAGGGGCAGGATTCAGGATGCTCTGGGCTTGGGGGAAGGATTCAGGATACTCCGGGCTTGAGGGGAGGATGAAGGATGCTCCAGGCTTGGGGCAGGATGGAGGATGCTCCGGGATTGGGGGCAGGATGCTCTGGGCTTGGGGGAAGGATGCTCCGGTGTTGGGGAGAGGATGCTCCGAGCTTGGGGCAGGATGGAGGATGCTCCGGGCTTTGGAGGAGGATGGAGGATGCTCCGGGATTGGGGGCAGGATGCTCCGGGCTTGGCAGAAGGATGCAGTCCCTGAACCCCCGGCCAGCCTGGCACCGCTCCGCAAAGTTGGTCACATCAGTCCCCCAGAAGTGCCCAAAAAACACCCCGCTCCCCAAACACCCTCAGGAGTGTTCCCTGGGAGGGGTGGCCAAGGCAACACCTCTGGAGGAAGGCTCATTTCCACCTTAATGGCCGAGCTCTCCTCCCCCTCTCCCTGGAGCCGGGCAGGTGATGCTCGCTGGCGTTATCCCGAGCAGGGCTGATCTCTCCCATTATTCCTGCTGATGGGCTCTCAAGTGGCGCGTTACCTGTAGACACGGGATTTCCTGTTGACACCAGGAAACAGGAAAAAGTCCCAAGCCAACCCCAACCAACCCAGCTGGGGCTGCCAAACAAATAAGGGAAGAGATTTTCAATTGCAGGTTTTTTTTTTTTTAGTTTATTGGATTTTTTTTTTTTTTTTTTTTTTTTTTTTTTTTTAATGGAGAAGTTAGAGGTGCACAGTGCTTTTGTGTGGAAGTTTGGAGGATTCTTTCCAGAGAAGTGTGTCTTTGGGAGGCGAGATGTGGCTACATCAGAAGAAGGTAGGGCTAACAACATCAAACTGATTTCTCCCCGAACTCTAAAGGGGGAAAGGATTGTCCCTCCTGAGCTGAAATACTGGGTTGTTTAGGCTTCAAATTGTGGGTTAAATGCAATATGAAAAATGAGTCAGATGTGTAGCTATTATCTTTGGGGCGGAGGAGGATAAAATGCCAACGGATACAGAGCTTCTTAATAGTAACAGAGCGTCGTTATAGGGTTGTCTTTTTTTTTTTTTTTTTTTTTTTTAACATGGTGGCATTACTCATTTTAAGTTGCAAAATGACCAGGCTGTGATTTCTGAACCTTTGAATGTAGTCCACTTTTATGACTTTCTACCTACTCCATGGTTTATTGAGTTGAGCAACCTTTAGAGAAGAAGGTGATAGACACAATATCTATTTATGCAAGGACACATTTCCCTTTTCTTTATGTTCTGTTTATTCAAGGTTTTGTTTCCAAGGTCTTATTACTATAAAACTTAAAGCGAGACAAGGTCTGCCCTCATGTCAGATAACAACACCAAAACAATTCTGATGGCTCAGTAGCTTATTATTTCATACTTCCAGGTCTTAAATAAATTACAGTTATTTTCACATTCCTCCTGAATATCCTTCAGGCATGATAATAAGTGCATTTTTCTGAAAAGACTGTTAATATTTCTTTTCTTCTCACTGATTTAAAATATTTTGTTGAATTGTCATGTACAATAATAATTAGAGGGGGTCTTGCTAAATTTCTTTCACTGTGATGCTTATATTGTTTAGCTTCTTGACATATTTTACTAATCATTGCAGAACTGTTGGCAAATAGGTTGTAAATTACAGTGAAATACAGAGGTGCAGCAATAGTTTAAGCATCTTTTCTCCAGCATTCCTTTGCTGCAGCCTTGCAGATTCCTCTTTTTCTGTCTTGGGTTTGTTTTTATTTTTTTTTTCCTCCTTTTTTTTTATTTAATCATCAAAAGCAATTATTGGCTTGGGTTTTGAAGTGCAGATTATCAAGGTATTATTTCCTTAGAAGTGCAATACTGTAGATCGTGGAAAGCAAAAGGACCTGAGTAATTTTCTGCAGAGGAGAAGGCACTAGTCTGAATGATTGAATGAATGGCACATATTTAGGGTTGGGTTTTTTCTTCCTGAAGCATCAGGATAATATTTCTCTCCTTTTAAATTTTTTTTTCTCAATGGGTTAAATAAGGTAGTCAATGTTAGAATTTTACTAGAGGGGAACAAAACCATGTTTTTCTGTTTTGTTTTGGGTTTTTTAAAATATGTAGTTGAAGACTGAATATAAAGTTACAAATAAAAAAATATGGGTGATTTAAGGTCTGGCTGAGTTATGTGCAGGATGAGATCCTGATTCTACTGAAATTAAAGAGGTTGTGTCAAAGTGCCAGAGAAGAAACAATTGATACTGAAAACAAGAAGTTGTCCCAGAATGATTTCATTCTTTTCAGTGTTTCCAGTAAAATGCAGAACTCATTTAAATGATTTTTTCTTGTACTATTTCCACCTGTACTTAAACATTAGGGCCCACAAGCCAGGCTGCTCAGGAGCATGGCACAGATATGAAGTCTCCAGGCCCCCTTGCTGGTGCAGAACCCCACATTCCCAGGTTTTGGTCTGGGTCCTGAGGATTTTCCTCTGAAATCTGAGGTGAGAGGAGCTGGGAGTATGATAGTGATCTGTTGTGTTGGGAATATATCAGGTACTGTGCCATTGGTTTCCAGTCAGTGCTTCCCACTTGCAGGATTTGCTGCTGAGCTGAAGTTTTGCAGTGACTGGGATTTATCCTGGACATGGAATGATCTTGTCTCTGGTGGGTTCATTCATGAAGGATCTTTCCATTCCCTTCAGGTAACCAAGGTGGTACTTTTGTATTAAAAAGCAGGTTGTGTGATAGTTTATAACTCCTGCTCAGTGGTCCACTTTCAAAAGGATGACTCTAAATCCAGGCTTACATAGCACATAATGACAACTGACAATAAAAGCTTCATTTGATTTTTTTTTTTAAATACTAAAGTCTTCAACCTACAATATTTGGGTAATTCTACCTCTCTCCCACTTGTCTACTTAATAGGAATTAGATATGCAGCAACTCTGCCATTGTGTTAGCAGTGGATTTGACTTCCTCTTGCTTGAGGGTGAGGGACAAGTTGACAGGAGCATACAAACCACTCAGCCACAACCACTCAACCACCATCCCAGTCTTTCTTGGCCAGAACAACAATAAAAAATTGCTTTGTTGATCTAGATTTACTTAGTGTGGGTAAGAGATGATTTTTTTCCTTATTTCTACTTTTTATGCAAAATTCATCCTAGGTGAATAACCTTAGACCAATCTTATTTCTACCCGTGAAATCAAGGGGGGCTCCCTTCCCAGGTATCTCACTCATACTGGGGAGACCCTCTGAGATTCTTCAACCCAGCATGGCTGGAGGAGAATTATTCTGTTAGCAATCATTTAAGTTAGCAATTATGAACTTAAACTCTTCCAAAGAGACAGTGTGAGAGCTGGGTCCCTAAAAAATAACTCTGATCAGCTGTTGTAGCACTACCTGATTGTGACAGCATTGTACAAACTGTGTTTCAGGGCCTTCACAGAAAAATAACAAGTTCTCAACAGGATGATAGTCTTTATGGTGGATAAATTACAATTTACTATCTTCCAGAAACTGCCAAGCCAATATTTCAACAGAAATTATTCTTAGCTGGAAAAGTTGTACTATGGTATAACTACAGAGAGGCACCAACATTTTTCTAAGGACTCTTCAAGAATGCAAGATTCTATTCCCTATAAAGTCACACACAAAAATGCATAGACCTCAGAAAAAAAACCCATATTTTCCTTTAGTTAAGAATCTTTTCATTCTACATAAAAGCTGAAAACAATAATGAAAATAATAAAAGTATCTCTTGGACAAAAGATAATAGACAGCGAAACTCAGTTCCAGCACCTCTTTTATCTCCTCTGTCCCTCATCATCAGTCACCACAGCAAGGAAAGAGAACTATCAGACTTGGAACTGTTCTAGTCCAGTAAAAGCTTTGATTTTCTCTCCTCTGCCACAATTCTTAGGCGTGCTGCATTGGAGTTATCAGTGCTGTTTGCAAACAGCCAGGAAAAGGAAAGGGGATAAAATATTCACCTCCAAAGTCAACACAGAATGAAGCAGTGCATCTATATTTCTCTTTCAAGGACTTCATCAAAACTCATGGAGGCAAAGCCATCCACAGAAAACCATGAGGCTCTATAGAATTTAAGGTAAAGCTGAAAACTGTCAGTCTCCAAACTGCAACCATGATAGCCCTTTTAACTAAAGAGAAAGTTATTTTTCCTTCTCTGAAGAGGCTTCTTCTTCAAAGACCCTATTGATGGGAAGGTAGAAGGAAACCTGACATCATTTTGGATTCTTCCCAGCCTACCTTCAGGCATCTCTTTCTACTGTTTCTTTCATGGTGGCACTCAAATCTTAGTGTGACAATATTAAAAATATGAAGCCTCTGGCTATTATGAATTTCTGTCCCCAGAGTGAAACATGGCACAAATCCTACAAGTGAGAAAACTCAGAGGAACTGTCTATTTTGTGTTGTTTTGAGATGGTCAGCTTGAGACTGAAGGTGTTATTGTGGGGGTGAAAGCCACATCACTTTTTACAGGGGGTAACTCCTGGCTGCAATGGAATACTTCATGCAGGGAAATGAGGAAAGAGGTGTAAGGAAGAGAAAGTGAGAAAAAAGAAAGAGTGAGGTGATGGAGGATATGCTGGCAGATGTCAATGGACAGCTTGGGTGATTCTGAGGATGACATGTGTTTTCCAGACAGAACAATGGCATCCAAACTGCTAATCAGAACACAGGGTTGGCTCTGTCTCTCTGCTGTAAATCTTGCATTCTTCTGTCTTTGCTGCAGCCAGCTTTTTCTCTTGGTCAGTGGAAAAAGTGGACTAAGTTCTGCAGTTATCTGAAGCCTTTTTGTTCAAGTCAGTGAAGTCAGTTTAAAATTGTGGAAGTAAGAGGCAGGTAATGTCAAAATGCAGGTATGAAAACACCGGTGATTTCTCCTGTATAAAACACAAATAATTGTTGTGAACTACGGGCTCTGCAGCCAGATCCATTCTGTTTTCTAGTTCCCCAACTTTGAGAACACAGGAGCAAACAAAGATTTTGCAAAATGAAAGTGATTATTTTGTGCCCGTTCATCAGAGGCACATTTAAATTGGACTAAATGGCATTAAACATGAGAGTCTCTCATTACAGCTCACAACTGTTCTTCCATCTTTTGTTCTTCACTTGTCTGTCCAGTCCTGAAAAGATTAGAGTATCCTTATATTTTTAAAGTAATCAGTAGGATAGCTCTGAGAATAGTTCAGTTCTCTATGTTTGACAAAAAAAAACCAAAAAAAAAACCACAAAGTTTGGACAGAGAAAATGAAGTTGCACTGTTATGGAGAAAACTTTCTTCTGCAGTTTGATTCCTCCTAAGATAATGTGCTTGTGATTTCTTACAACTCAGAAGGTATGTCCCTAAATACTCAAAAATCACTCAAATCAGATCAGGGATACAGTGAAGCAGCAACAGCATCTTCTTGAACATCCTGAGCAGTAGACTGATGCCAATTCCATGCTGATTTCAACCAAAAGCTGAAGGTATATTGTCTTCCTCCAGGCTATGCTTTTGCTTCTCCTGCGAACAAGCTCTGTAATCTACCAGGAGAGAAGGCTATCTTGAAGGATAAATAAATAATCAATTATTTATGTTTCTAAAAGCATTCAGCTGTGCTCTTACTGCTGTGTAACCATTTAAAAGTATGTATTCAGCAGAGAAATTCCAGTCTGGGGATCTAGTGTGTGTGATTTAATCAGCACCCTCAAGATTCACAGGAAGATGAGCCTCCTCCTGGTTGTCAGCATCCAAAAACTGGCCTCTCCCTGCAGTGCAGAGGCAGCTACAAGCATAGCAGAGGCTGGCTGACCACACAACTGCCAAAATTAATGTCTCTCAGTCAAGATGTATAAACTTTGATGAATCCCATTGTCGTTAGCAGGAACAAAGCAACAAACGCTTCCTGGGAAGAGAAGCCAAGAGGGAGCCAAGTGCCTCACCAATGTGTAGTGTATCTCATCTGACAGTGCAACTTTGGTAGCAGCCTCCGGACTCTGGCTAAAAATATATATAGAAAAGAAAATGAAGTCATTTGCCTACACAGTATAGGAGTGTTCCTTGTTATGGGAATTTGAAATAGTATCATAGGCCTGCAGTTGCCTGGTTATCAGGGGTCAAAACAGCATCACAGTTTCCTGCTGAAGTCTGTAGTGGGTTTATTTTCACTAAAGGCATATTCCAAAGGATGTGCATGTAAAGCCAACCTGAGAGGTGAGACACTGACCTAAGCATCAGCTTTTAGGCTTCAGGATTAAGCAACCCTTAATCTGCAATTCAAATTCCTCTATTTTTTGCACCCTTCTAATATCACATCTTCAGGACAGCTGAGGTCCTGTCTGTTGGCAAAATGTTGCCTCTCAAATCCTAAGCCTTCTTATTTGTGGAGTTTGCATGTTGAAGGTGCATTCTATTAGAGTCACCATTCCCATAGCAATTACAGTTGCCTGAGAAATTTCTAAAAATGTATTTTTATTATCAATGTACCTTTCCCTGAGAACAGTGTTTATTCTAGGGGGAAAGGAGTGGGTGTACCCTAAGCTTCCTGCTGCCATCACTTGTATCATCCTTGTTTCTCTCAGGATGAGAGGCTCTCATTAGTAATAGAATAGAGGAGATGGCAATCACACACTCACACAAAGCAGGTAAGGCCCTCTCTGGTTAGAATCTGGAGATGACAAAAGCAAGGAAATGCAGGGGCAGTGCCATTACTCCATTCTTAGGTTGTGTCATTTATAGTTAATGTGCTCCACCGTGTTGTGAGCATTACAGGGTTCTGTTATCTAAGAAAGCATAAAAAAAGTACTTTCCTGTCTACATGCAGAATTTAACCATGTGTAAGTCTTTTTGCCCTAAATCATTTGCACACACCAAGCCAGGATACGTGCTCATGGCTTGGGGTGTCCAAGAACCAATTGGAAGGAAGCAGTTTCCTCTCTCCTGTTCCCAGCCCTGCTGCTCCTAAGACTTGTCCTGTGGTTTCTCCTCTGGTCATCCCACTGGCCACCCCTGGGCTGTCTGCAGATAGGTCATAAGGAGTGTGCAATTCTTCAGCACCCAAAGAGGAGGAAGGC
>NC_046227.1:36308151-36333151 GCF_009819885.2 Catharus ustulatus | reverse complement strand
TAGACAGACATATTACATTTGGTCAGATGTGCTCCAAATAGCGAGGTGCTCTCCAAAAAATAAACCAGCAAAGCCCCCACTTAGGATCCATTCAGATTAAATAAATGCTGAGCGCGTGTTTGTGGATCCTCTGCCTCATCTGTGCACGCAGGGTACTGTCCTGCTTTTATTCTGGCTCCAACACCCAGAGCTTTGCTCTGGATTTACAGCAGCAGCCCCGGATATTCAGAGTTTATATTTTACCAAATTAATGCTGAGAGGAAGAAAATGCTGTGAATATATGCTGGTTTTTTATTTTTATTTTTATTTTTTTTTAAGAAAGACAGAAAGTGCAGGGTCACAGATTTTAGGAAGAGGGCAGGTTTAGGTAAAGAAAAGTCATGTTTGAGTGTTGCAATGCTAGAGGTTAAATTGTGCAAGCGTCAGCTAAATGAGAATTAAAATGTACATGAAAAATTGCAGTGTGTACCCTGGTGACCTGCACAAAGCAAGAAGCAGAGCAGAGCCTTCGTGAGCCTTGAATAATTTTTGGGAAGCAACTAGACACTGTAACTTCTCTTTACCACAGAAGAAAATGGCAATGAGGAAGGAAGTGCAGCAAAAAATCTTGAACATTACCTCTATTATGCAAAAAAAAAAAAAGTAAAAAAAAAAGCTGTTAACTGTTTTCCCCTTGCTGACTGGGTAGACGTGCCCTCAGATGGAAAACTTCTGATACTTGTGACTCCTTACTACCAGAAATCACATGAGATGATCAAGGAAGAAAATCACAATGGCTATATTTATATCGAAGGCTGAACTTCTCAGAAACACTGTACCTTGATTAAAATTTCTGGGAGGCTGCAATAAAAATATCAGATGTGAGACTGGCTCAGCAGATCAATTATCATAATTGACAACATTTTATTAATACATATTGAACTCCTAAATGTTTTGGACGCAAGATAACCCCGTGAAAATGATCCTTAGAGAGGCAGAATGCCAGATCTGGGAAAAGAATCAAGGCTGGCTTGTCTGCTGTACAGTTTAAACAAATATTTTTCATCTGGTCTGCATATTCTATGCTTTTGTACAAATTTAGCATCTGTTTGTACCTGCATATTTTAACTTAAGAGCGTTCATTAATTTTTTTTCTCTTTTTTAAGCTTCAAAGCCATAAACATGTATATTTACACCACAGTATTGTACGCTGGTTGTAAAGCTCTGAATTAAGTCATTCTGTGCTTTAGTTTTGATTAGAATGATACAATTAGAACCTGTTATTCTACCAACTAATTACTTGTAGAGTGTGACATCTGAAGAATACTACAAGATTACAAATTTAGGAATGAACCGAGAATGTGCTCTGTTTATATTATTCCCCTATTTTCAGTCAAATCATTGTCATGGAAATGGATTAATACTGGGCCAGTCTCTGTCATCATCAAAATTTTTATCACAAAAAAAAAAAAAGAAAAAAAAAGAAGAAAACAAAAAAGAGTAATAAGAATTTTAATGCTTCATGTATCAATAACATTTTAATAGCATGCTTTGATCTTCTTGCCAGTCTATCACTTGATTGGCCGAGCAGCATCCATCTTCCTGAATCATCATCGACTGGTGTTTGTTTCTGGGAAATTCTCTCCTTTTTGTAAAATTTATTTGGTCATTGTTGAACCACTTCTGGGTGCCTTGTGCCATTTTATTTCTTGCAAGTGCATCTCGGTGAATGATTAAAGGAGATTTTTCCACTTAAATCTCAGATAGTAAATTCTCTCACTTGATGAAAAGGGAGAGGTTGTGTGTTTTTGCATGTCGTTAGATAGAGAAAGACTGGCATTTAGAAGTTGAAAAGGTGAGAAAGAAACACTTTGTATAATATTTTTTTTTGCCAGTGAAAACCCTTTGGAAGGTTAAATCCTATCCAGGCATGTGTGAATACCTGTTGCACATGAGCTAACAAATTAGCAGAAAGAAACTAAGTTTGACAGGCAGTGCCAGGCAGGCTGAAATATCCAGGAAAATAAGCGTTCTCCTCTGTGATGGAGCCTCTTCTAAAAGCTATTTTAATTCGGTCTGAACCCCCAGGTTCATGGAAAGTAAACCAATTCATAAAAATACATAATAAATAATTTTACACATATCATGCTCATTTGCATGTGAATTAACCCAATTTATGGCCATAAAGGCAGATTTGTCAATGCACAGAAGATGCAAACAAGTAGTAGGGGCAGAGGAGAACTCCCCACAGTTGAAGGTTTGTCACATTTCTGCACCACTCAATATTAATACTTGCTGTGCCTCAAACGAGGTTAAAATGATGGTGACAGCTCAGATCTGTGTGGCGATAGATAGATAGGGAGGGAGATACAAGAAGTTCTTACATCTTCCTCCTGCATTTGCATTTTCTTCCAGGTATAGATCTCACAGTGTCTGTTAACTGATTATTTCTTTTAAATAGGTGAGGAGGGGAAAAAAAAGAACAAAAAAAATCCCTTTTTCTCACCCGACTGCTTATTAGATTTGATATTGGGAAAAGCCCTTCGTTTACTCCGAACAAATAGTTTTGTTTTCCACCACTCGCTGTCATGTTTAAAGTAAATAAATTCTCGTTCCTCCAGCACTGCTGAACTCATTCACTCCCCAGAACAAAGCCATTGTGGAGGTCCACAACAGCCCTTTTCTCTCCTTCCCTGAGCAGGATCTTCCTCAGCACCGCAGTGTGCTCCCCAGCTTTGTGAGCCATTCACCACCGTGCCAGTGCTAAAAGTGTGCATGCTTTATTTCACAGAGGAAATGAAGGAAGATTATGACACTATGGGGCCTGAAGCCGCAATTCAGACCACTGGAAACAATGGTACAGGTAAGGACGTGCATGGAGTGAGCATCACTTTTCTTTGGGATCACGTAGAGCTAGCTGTGCATGGAGAGTGAGAGTGACAAAACAATCTGTTTTTTTGTTTTCAGTTAAAAAAATTGGAAAATACTGACATAATTCTCCTGGTTTTTAATTACCCCCTCCCCAACCTGGTCATGAGAGTGCATTGACCAAGTCATGCTGAGAAGAATCTTTGTTATCCCTCCCATGTCCCATATTTTAGCCCCAACTTCTTGTAGCTGCATCCTTGGGAGATAAGAGTTCTCAGCAGTGTGAGGAGATGTTTTCCCAGGCAGGGTGAACCTTGGACAGTTTAAAGTAGCTGGGCCAAGATAATTTTAATGAGAGAGACTGTACGAAGAGTTTGATAATGAGGATGGGGTGCACCCTCCTTGCAGTCCCAGATTTGGGTGGTACACAGAGGGAGCTGCTTCAGAGACTGAAAACATCTTTTCAGCAAGACACACATAAACCCCTTACACAGATCCACAGACACACACTCTTTAAATGCATATTTACTAGATTATAATGTTTCTGGCTAATATTTTTTCCCCACTTTTCGCATCTCCTTCTTTCCCCTCTTCTTAGAAATCAATACATTTGGTGGCACAAGAAGTGTGAGATATTTAGCTGGTATCACCTCTGAGCCATCTCTCTTTTTCTGCAGAGCAAAGCAGCAAAAGGTTCCTGTTGCTGTTTTCTAATCCAAATGAATTCAGGGTTTTTTACCATGTTCTTTCCAAAAGCCCCACTCTATCCTCAGCACAGCTGAATGCCATACATCACCCAGTGTTTCTTCTGCATTTTGTCACAATTTGAGATGTTGCAGACAGATTTCCAGAGCTAAAAGGAAGGTTTTCTAGTATAAGTATATTTCTGCGCATTCCATTATGAAATTTAGTTCATAGGTAATACTCTCCACAAATATTACTGTAAAAGGTGGTACCAAAGTCTCACAAGGATTTTATTACTCACACTTTCCTAATGTTGGTAACACCCACATAAAACCCCAGTGCTCTTATTAAGCAACACAAGAAATTTATTTTATCATTCTTGAGGGGGAAAATAATAGGAAAATAAAACCGTGTCACTGCTTTCTTCATCCATTAGATTTATTATGCATGAAAGGAGGGTGGCACCGAGGCACAGTTCATCATTACGTGTGTACTTAATGATGTTGTTGTGCGGAACTGGCTACATATGTATCTCAAAAGCTTATTTTATTTCCAAGAGACGGCAATAAAGTGACAAATTGTGCTTAGCACTTGGAGAAACAGGATTTTAAAAGACATCTGATTCAGAAACAAGGCTTGATGGTTATCTGAATTACCATTACCAGAGCCTTTGAGGTCCCCTATCAGTCCGTGTGACTTCCTTTGCGCATATTTTCCTTACCATAACAGGCCTTGACTCTTTCATGCTTGCAGTGTGGTCTGCTTCAAGGGGAAGACTTCGTATCCTCTTAGTCCCTTCCCTTCCAGTGTCTGTTGTCCTTGTCTTCCAGCTCATCATCAGCCTCACTAAATCTCTCTGGGATGCCAGCATTCCCCTCTGCCAACCCTGAGTGGGGTCCATGGGGTGTCCTGCCTCTGCTGGAATCAGTTTTCTATAGAAAAAATAAGGTTTATTCCTATCCAGCTTGATGCACTGCAGACTCATGCCCCAAGGAGTGCCTTGCATTTGGGTGGTGTGCATTTCAATGCAAGAGCTTCGCTGTGTGTTGCTCCTATCAATTCCTTCCCCAAACGTCCTGTGGAAGTCCCAGGCTCCTCTTTACTCCAGCTACAATGGGAAGCTTGCTCAAATAGCCACCACAAGTTGTTCTGGCAGTGTTTAATTCAAGTCTTTTGTCACTGAGGTGTTCTGATTCTCTTCCAGTGGAGGCTGATGCTTCATCAGGTTGGGTAGAACATGTTTCTTTAGTTGCTGCAATGTCCATAGATTCTTAAGAGCAAGGTCAGATTACTTAGGCATAATAAATACTCTGATAAAATAAATGCTTATGCCAATCTTTTCATCTTGAGTGGGAGATGAGGTGACTATGAGGACCTGTAGTATCCTCTATTAAGAGTAAAAACTCCCCTTCATGTCCAGTGAGGTGTCTCAACCATTATTTGACAAGGGAAGGGAAGAAATCTGTCCCTGAGCTGTTGGAGATCCTTCCTGGATAGTCTGGGAAGTGTTCAAAGTTTTCTTCTTCAGCCTCACTATAGGCTTTGGGCCTGTCTTGAGTGTTTGACTTCAATTTTCCCCTGCAGGTTATAGGGGATCTAAGAAATAAAGTTCAATAAAGTAGCAGAAGTGAGGCTGAGACTCAACCAATGAAGGGTTGAGTCCAGCCAGAAGGTCTCTGTAGGTGCATGCAATATCTGTGGTGCACTTTTAGCATCAAATTCTCTACAAAATATCATTAGTAAAGAAAGAAAACTGAAAGAAAAGGTCTCCATTAATAAATTATTCTGATATTGTCAGAGTGGCCACTTCCTAGTGGTACTTAAAGAGAAATCTTGTTATCAGTACATTAATCAGGTACATTTTTATAATGAGCCATGGAGTCTTCATAGCGAAAAAGCAGAAGTGACCATTAGTGTGAAAATTTAGGATTTTTGTCCTGCTAAATGAATTTGTAAATATTTCTGAGGATTTCTGCAATAGGGACTTGAAAAAGTGATGTTAAGCAGAAGAGGTTTTAAAAATGTGAATGAAGAAATTCCTGCGGTTTATTTTATTCTACCTTTTATGGTTATTGCAACTGGGATACTTGCAGAGAATAGATTAACAAAATCCCTGTAAATAAACAGAAAAATTTTCCTGGTTTTGATTAGTAACATCTGACAAAATTCAAGTAAAAATCTCTTAACATAATTTAAAGAAGGGAAAAAAAAACTTTCAGGGGGAGGAAAACAGAACCAAAACTTGGCAGGTTGGAGGACAGGCCGTTTTCAGGCTGTAATCTGTGTGTACCAATGGGGGCCTCTCACTTCCTGGCTAATGAAGGCTGTGGTTTTATTAGCTTTGTTTGCGATTAAGGGCAGCTATCACCATCTAGCAGGACGAGTTCCCACACAAAATAACTGGTCTCCCAAGCTCCTTGGACCTCTCTCCCGCTTTATCTTGAAAGGTCCTAAATGCCTCCAAAGATAGCTTTCCTTAATGTGTTTTATTTTTATGTGTCACAGCCACATCAGCTTTTGGAGCTGAAAATATTTCTGCTCTCCAGGCTCCAATAATTAATTAAAAAAAGACTTATTTGGTGAGGTCACCCACCATAGATCTCACTGAAATTCTTGCCTCGCAGGAGGGGATGTGCAGTGTGTGTGCAGTGTCAGCCCACAAGGAGTCTGGGAACATGGCTTTGTACATGGAAAATAAATCAGAGCATGGAGGGGGGAAGCAAGTCTTCCACCCAGAAGTTGAGAGAGAAACCTAATGGTTATCAGATGGGTCTTTTTAGTACCAGTGAGTGAGCTTCCAGCCATGTCTGAATTGTCAGTAACTCTGCTGGTGAGAAACCAGACCCACATGGACATCCTTCACTACTTGTGTTAATCTGCAGCGTTGCATCACTGGTTGTATTGCTTCAGTGAAGGATCTATCAGCTTTTCCACTAAATCCCCTTGTTTTTAGGGGTTTATAATGTAGACATAAACATTTGCTTTAGCTCCTGGATTGCATGCACAGACATAGAAGCTAAGTAATCCCTAGAATTAGGAAGCCAAGGCCGGTAATATCGCAGCAGTCCTCCACAACCTGTTGGATCAGCCTCCAGATAGACTTGGGGGCACGAAGGAAGAACGTCATTTGGGTTTGAATTGGGGATGGAAGCTCCTAATTTTAACTCAAGTCTTGCTTGGTGGCTTGAATACTAATCCTATAAATGCAGTTGCAAACTCCAAGTACCCCTAGTTCACCCAGAAGAGAAAAGGGACACGAGGTCATCCCATGGAGCCATCCCATTTCTCCTCTCTTGAGAAAAACTCCCTCTCCTTGCTTCACAGGTAGCACTTACTGGATCATAGCCTAGAAATGGCAAAAATAAAGTTACTTTTCTTGGATCTATTGCTAAGACAAGAGAAGGAATGGAGCTTGGGTAGTGTTAAGCCAGAGGGTAGAATGATATTGTAACACCTGGAAGATCTAGGCATAACAGGGGAATTAAAAGTTAAATTTACAGCATAAAATGTAAAGCCTCAGCTTTCTTTTTCTGATTAAAACAAGAAGTCCTTTACCTACTGTGATGCTCTTGTGCATAAGGTACACTCAGTAACCACCATTTTGTTACATTTATCTCCCAGAACAAAATGGAGGTAAAGTACTCTGTCTTCTTCTCCACATTCACACTCCTCTTCCTTAGAAGCTGCTTTATTTTGGAGAAACAGAATTGTTTCTTATGCTAATAATGAATGGTAACTGGAGCTGCAGAAGGACCAAGAGGATCTCTGTGGTGGTGCAACCATTCCCTACAAAACCACTGCGATAGGAACAGAAGTTTCCCTCCAAAACCAGGGACCCATGCCCTGTGCCATTTGGTCACTGTCACTAAAATAGTGCAGAACGGTTGAGAAGCTGCTCAGCTCATATGAAAAATAGGGCATATTTGTCTCAGCCAGAGGATTTGATTTTATCGGCTAAAGGGATGAGGTTTACAGAGACGGATATCTACTTTTATCGATGACGCCGAGATCAGAGCTTCAAATCAGGCGCTGCAGGCTCCCAGTTGTGCCCCAGTCAGAGGTCATGGTTCATTTTCACTGCCAGCATCACTGCCTTGCATTTTCATAGGAAACTGAGGCAAAGCATTTACCCATTTCTAAATACCAAGGAGCTGGTTAGTCTCTCATTTCCAGTGGTTACAAATCATCACCCCCTTGATTTCCATGTACTGACTCCATGTTGCTCCCTGGCATCACTGACAGTGGAATTACGCTGTTTAGCATTTCACTTTCACATGAACTCCAAAATAGTTCATGGGGTTTCCTCATTTTCTTATTTTGCCTCAGCAGAAATACATTGAAAATTTAATAAATCATAGGCTGTTCTTTTCATTCATGGTCAGTTAAAAACAAGTATATTTAGTTCCCTGCCACCAACTGTCAACTGTGTCTTTCAAGACTTGTTAATAAACAAAGAGACACAACTTAGAGGAAGAAAATCATAATTTCCTTTTTTTTTTTTCTTTCCTAGTATAATTATATTATTATTTGTCTATAACATCCCAGAGTTTTAAAGTTTTCCTGTAAACAGTGTTCATACTTGGAGGAGAAAAGCACATTTTCAGTAACAAAATGCTTTGTGGCTGTGCATGTATTATGTTCCACGGACATTGCATGGATAATAAAAAATTGAAGTTATATTTAAAGAAAAGAAGGAAAACTCTTGTATGGACTTTCAAAGTGGTTTTGAGCTTGGTGATCACATGGTCTAAACCACGTGGCTCTATTGCAGAAATCATGAGGCAGTAAGATTTTAGAACAGCCCATTCTCGCATTATAAATTAATTTTTCAGGGAGGAAAAAAAAAGTGGGAAGATGTGAGCAATTTTCCTCTTGTGCCTGACAAAGAGCAGGCTGAGGCAGGACCTGTCTCAGAAAAGTTTGGTCTTTTCCTATCTGCAATTGCCATCTCCCCACGTGGGGACTGTCTCGGGGTCTGCAGGATCCAGAGGCAGCTGAGCTCAGTCCTGTAGGTTGAGCTGTGCTCATGCCTAAAGCTGTGGGACCCCCAGGAGCCCCGTGAAGGTTGTTCAGGTTCCAGCAATGAAAGATTACCTGCATTACCCAAGCCTCATAAACTTCTCCTGCTGCCCTGTAGAGCCCCGTGTTCTTGTTAATTTAACTGCCCGCCCTTACTGCCATCCGCGCTGGTGGAAAGCCCACATTAATTTTATTGGGAGCTGGAGCAAGGCCGATGAGAGCAAAGATCCAGCTGCAGCCCCAGCCTTGTAGCTCCAGTACATCTGCTCAACCTCTAACACTGCTAACCGGCCCAAGCTGTCTGGGACGATGCACTCAACCACCCTTTCTTTTCCCCCTTTCTTATTTTAGTGAAGAACGCAAATTGCACGTCGGACTTTGAGGAATATTTTGCCAAAAGGAAACTGGAGGAAGGAGATGGGCATGCAGTCAGCATAGCAGAGTACCTGCAGCGCAGCGACACAGCCATTATTTACCCTGAAGCCCCTGAGGAACTGTCTCGCCTTGGCACTCCAGAGGCCAATGGGCAAGAAGAAAATGGTGAGGCTGTAATTCATTTTTAGCCAGTATCCTGACCTCGTGCAGCTGTTGCAATTATAAATGCACTACATGCCTGGGTGTTTACCTTAAAAATTGAAGAACAGCTGCAGCGGCATGGAATTTCATGAGCAAAGATTGGGGTTGTAATTTCAGTGTATTGTGATTTTTTAGTCAGCACATTTGTATTATTTGGTGGGTGAACTGAAGAGCTGAATTTAAACAGAAGAAAGGCTGCTGCTCTGCTGGGGAGTTTGGGAAGTTTTAATAGAGTTTTAATGCAACAAAAGACAGAGTAGCCAGCCTATTGCTCTCCAATGCCTTGATAAATATCTGGAGAAGAGTCAGTAGGAAGGATTCAGTCAATGGCATAAGTAACGTAACAAGCTGGGGCTGGAATGCAAATTGCCAATTGATCAGGAAAAGTATTCCTTAGTTTTCCAGCCAGCCAGGTCTGCAGGAGGAGTGATGCCCATAATTAATTTCCCTCTGGCGGGGTCCGGAGCGGGCCCCGCGAGTCTGCCGTGGGCGTGCGCGGGTGCCGGTGCCTCCTGGAAGCGCCGTCCCTCCCTCCCGGTCAGCAGATTGCGGCGATTCCTCTCATACCATCCCGGGCAATCAGCCCATGAGCTGCCATTGATTTGCTGACCTTTTGGCCTGCCTCTCTTTCCTCCCCCCCGCTCATCCCGGGGCACAGACCTGCCACCTGGAACTCCAGATGCCTTTGCCCAACTGCTGACCTGCCCCTACTGCGACCGGGGCTACAAGCGCCTGACGTCCCTCAAGGAGCACATCAAGTACCGCCACGAGAAGAATGAGGAGAACTTCTCGTGCCCTCTCTGTAACTACACGTTTGCCTACCGCACCCAGCTCGAGCGGCATATGGTGACACACAAGCCAGGGACAGATCAGGTGGGGGGCTGGTTTTAAGTGATTTCTTTCTGTAATAACCCCTTAGAGAAACGATATTGCTTTGATTGGCAATCATTATTAATTTTTCATGGCATTTTGAAGATGCAGATCTTTTAATGGTAATAGCTTTAATTGAGGTCTAAATGATTTTTTGATGGTCTCTTCTAATATGATTTAATAGTCTTATGTTCACGATCGAATGAGTGTGTTAATTTCTAATTTAGAAATTTTATTTGCACTTTAACTTGACTTTAGTTTCGTTTTTATGTTCCTCAAAAAGTGAATGAAACTGTAGCATTTTAATTATACATTATTAAACATCTCAGCAATTTTAATTCCATTTTTCACCTAGTTTTACTTTGCAGTGTTGCAAATAGGAGCTCCAAGACATACTAAA
This sequence comes from Catharus ustulatus, assembly GCF_009819885.2. Classification (NCBI taxonomy): domain Eukaryota; kingdom Metazoa; phylum Chordata; class Aves; order Passeriformes; family Turdidae; genus Catharus; species Catharus ustulatus. The sequence goes on along the minus strand of NC_046227.1, from coordinate 36,322,755 downwards.
AGATCCGCTAATATTTTTTCATTACTTTTTGAGTAACCTTTTCAATCACATGAAATTATGCGTATTTTGTATAATCGTTTGTTAGGCATAATTACACATTTTGAGAAGAACTCTTCCGACAGTGCATATAGGCTATCATTTGTGATTGTGCCACCAGAATTGGGCATTGCTCTCATTTGTATAGCCCGGCAGCGTATCTGCAATAAATCAAGGCCGTTTTTTCCTCGATGGGGTACATGTAATATTATATCAGTGCCACATTGAAGGAAATGCTGGTGTCTCAAACAGGTGACTGAGCTTCCCTAGTGCTCCTAGATGGGCTGGTGATAGACCTGTGCCACAAAACTCTTTACACGCCAGCAGAAAAGCTGCTCCTAGCTGGAGAATTACTTCTAAAAACCCAGCTTAAGGAGGGCTGTAATGGAAACTCAAATGGCATGGTTAAAAGTTGAATAAATAGATGTGTGCATTGTGTCAAATTATAAAGGCTTTATGCCATATTTACTTTTCTTAAAAACCTGAAAATCACAATCAGATGGATTTCTCTTGGTAGGTTTTTCTCAGCAGAAGGTGAATTCAGGCAAACACACATCTTCCTAATCACACGATTTTTGCAATTACCATTTTTAAGAGAACTGTATCTTTTGCTTGATCTTAAATCAATATAAATGACTGCAGAGCGCTTTCTTCTATTCTTTCCTTCCCATGGATTTTCCAGTAGACAAACACATTTTCCTATGTATATTTTTCCTAACCTGATCCACCGTAAGGTTCTTCCTTTTGCCTCGTATCATTAAAAACACCAGGGGAGGGAACAAAACCCGCCTGGATATTTATCCAACGTAACTGCCTGAAATTTCACATGCGAGAGCGCGCTGGTACTGGCGCATTATGAATGGTAGCTTTGGTGTTGAAAAGTCCCCTCATTTGCTCATGGCATTTACAATTAGTAAATTAAAATGATTGTATCATATTAACAGTGGCACAACTAAAGTTTATAGTAGTCCTCGGAGGGCGATGGGGGGAGACAAAACAGCTGTTGCTGTTTGTTTATGCAACTCAGCAACATATGAGCGCGGGTCCCTCAATGGCGCGCGGCGGGCTGGGCTCTGCTTGATCTTTGAAGGTTGCTGCTGTTTGAACAAACCTCCCTGTGTCCCATGTAACACCATCTGTCTCGCCAGGAATGTGGGAAGAGGCAGCACACCCTCGCAGTTGTCATACCGTTTCGGCGCTGCCTTTTTTTTTTTTTTCCTCCTTTTTTCCCCCCCCTCTTTTCCCCCCCTCCCTGCTCCTGCAAAAGGCTTTTGTGTGGTGGTTGCCTGCAAAAGGCTGACCTCCTACCTTGAGCATCCAGAGTGGTTGGCTACATGATTATCAAGATAATAATTATTTTTTAATTAATTAATTTTTTTCTCTCAAAATTCAAAGTCATGGGCCTTTCCTTGCTTGTTGCAAAAAAGGTCAGCTGCCTTTGATTATATCTTTACACCACTTTTAACTTACAACTTTCCCTCGCCCCTCAGAAGAGCACTGAGGGAAAACATGGCACGAAAGGTAGCTCAAGTCTTTCCTGCTGCTCTGTGATTTTAAAAAACATTTCCAGCAGCAGCTTATGCTGAAGACGCAGTCTCTCCTGCTTGATAATGAATTAAATCTTACACGAAATGCCACTAACGACAGTGTTTCTCTCTTTCCTCCGCATGCAGTAAACAGAATTTTTAAACAAGCTGAGTCCCACATGTTCAGAATCTGCTAGGAATATTAAGAGCCACAAATCTTCTTATAAAACTGTTTCTCTCATCGTAAGATACCTTAAAGCAACACATTTCTGATGAGAGACTTAGGAAATAATTCTAAAGCAAATATCGAATGCTCATGTGAAAGTACTTTCTCATTTGTTTCGGTTTACTGCCAACATTTTGATTTTTATTGCAACACTGATGAGACAAATAAATGTACATGCAGACCTTTTGGTCCGCTTGACGAATTCAGAGTCACATTAATTTAATTTTTGTTTTTTAAGCTTGAAATTCATGGTTTCTCTTGCATAAAATTCATGTTGATATCTCTTTTTTTTTTTTTCTTTTCCTCCCAGCACCAAATGCTGACCCAAGGAGCAGGCAATCGCAAGTTCAAATGCACTGAGTGTGGCAAGGCCTTCAAATATAAACACCATCTGAAGGAACACCTGCGAATTCACAGTGGTGAGTAGCGGAGGTGCTGGTGTGCTCATTTGCATTTTGTTTAATTAGCTGAGTTTTAAAGACTGCTTAAAATTTACACAGTTCTGCTTCTGGCTTCTTGGAGCTACCAAGGTATTTCATAAGAGGTGTCTGAGTCATCCTCATTTATCGTGCTGTTAATACCATGGTCTCGCTAAAAGATTTGGAAATAGTAAAGCTTCCTGCAAATAATATAGATTGTTTGGCAGTTTGAGTTCAGAAGCGTTCATTCATCGCTGTGCAGCAGGAACCTGAAGAGTCCATTATATTTTCCAAAATAAAAAGTCCCCCCTAGTGTAATACAACTCATATTCTCAAATAACAAGAAACTGCCAAGCCTCTCAGATTGAATGACTTGGGCATTTTGGCTCTCCTACTTGATGCAGAATTCAGCACACAAAATGTCACCAGGCTCAGCCCAGGCACAAACTAACATCAGGACTCAGTTTCTCATACTGGTGCTCATTTCCAGTGAAAATTCCATTTTTGGAGAGAGAAAAAAAAAAAAAAAAAACCAAATTTGAAAAGTCTTGATTTGATTTGACTCCCTTCCCCTCAGGGTGCTTACCTGTGACTTGCCCTGGTCAGTCTGGAGCCAATCTCACACTTTGATGGCTGTTACCACCTGGAGACCTTGGGTCCAAACTGACCTCAAAACCTGTAGAAAGGGGAAGGTAAAGCAGTGGTGGTGTGTTCATAGAATTAATATTTCCTTCACTATTAATCACTGGGTACACACATGATCAGTTAGATAACAAATGCAATCTCTTGCAATAATAACAGCAAGAATGATAATTAACATTTGGTTTTAATTATCATTTTAGGTGAAAAACCATATGAGTGTCCAAACTGCAAGAAACGTTTCTCCCATTCTGGCTCCTACAGTTCGCACATCAGCAGCAAGAAGTGTATTGGTTTGATTTCTGTAAATGGCAGAATGAGAAACAATATCAAGACGGGTTCTTCTCCTAATTCTGTATCTTCCTCTCCTACTAATTCAGCCATCACACAGCTGAGAAACAAGCTGGAGAATGGCAAACCACTTAGTATGTCTGAGCAAACAGGCCTACTGAAAATTAAAACAGAACCACTAGATTTCAATGAGTACAAGGTTCTTATGGCCTCACATGGGTTTAGTGCAACTAGTCCTTTTATGAATGGTGGACTTGGAGCAACCAGCCCCTTAGGAGTTCACGCGTCTGCTCAAAGTCCAATGCAGCACTTAGGTGTAGGGATGGAAGCACCCTTGCTTGGGTTTCCTGCGGTAGGCAGCAATTTAAGCGAGGTGCAGAAGGTCCTACAGATTGTGGACAACACGGTTTCCAGGCAGAAAATGGACTGCAAGGCTGAAGAGATCTCCAAGTTGAAGGTTTACCATATGAAGGATTCATGCTCTCAAGCTGAGGAACAAGGAGTTACCTCCCCCAATATTCCCCCTGTGGGTCTTCCAGTAGTAAGTCATAATGGTGCCACTAAAAGTATTATTGACTATACATTAGAGAAAGTCAATGAAGCCAAAGCTTGCCTCCAGAGCTTGACCACAGACTCGAGGAGGCAGCTCAATAACATTAAAAAAGAGAAGCTGCGAACCCTAATAGACCTGGTAACTGAAGACAAGATGATAGAGAACCACAACGTATCCACTCCATTTTCATGCCAGTTCTGTAAAGAAAGCTTTCCTGGTCCCATTCCGTTGCATCAGCATGAGCGTTACCTTTGTAAAATGAATGAAGAAATCAAGGCAGTCCTTCAGCCTCACGAGAACATGGTTCCCAACAAACCTGGAGTGTTTGATAAGCAAACCCTCTTGCTGTCATCAGTACTTTCTGAGAAAGGAATGACTAGCCCCATCAACCCATACAAGGACCACATGTCTGTACTTAAAGCATATTATGCTATGAATATGGAGCCCAACTCTGATGAACTACTGAAAATTTCCATTGCTGTTGGCCTTCCTCAGGAATTTGTGAAGGAATGGTTTGAACAAAGAAAAGTCTACCAGTATTCAAGTTCCAGGTCACCATCACTGGAAAGGGCCAGTGCCAAGGTGGCGCTGGCTGCCACCAACAACACTCCCACTAAAGACTCTTTGTCAGCCAGATCTCCAATAAAGCCTGTGGACTCTATAACTTCACCATCTATAGCTGAACTCCATAACAGTGTTACTAATTGTGATACTCCTCTCAGGCTAACAAAACCTCCTCATTTTACCAATATTAAGCCAGTTGATAAATTGGACCACTCTAGGAGCAATACTCCTTCTCCTTTAAATCTTTCTTCCACATCTTCTAAAAACTCCCACAGTAGTTCTTACACTCCAAACAGTTTCTCTTCTGAGGAGCTTCAGGCTGAGCCATTGGACTTGTCTTTACCAAAACAAATGAAGGAACCCAAAAGTATTATAGCCACAAAGAACAAAACAAAATCTAATAGTGTAAATTTAGAACACAACAGTGTTTCTTCATCATCTGAAAACTCAGATGAGCCGCTGAACTTGACTTTTATCAAGAAGGAGTTTTCTAATTCAAATAATCTGGATAAAAGCACTAACCCAGTATTTGGTATGAACCCATTTAGTGCCAAACCTTTATACACAACACTTCCACCACAGAGCGCATTTCCCCCAGCCACTTTTATGCCACCAGTCCAGACCAGTATTCCTGGGCTGCGACCATACCCAGGACTAGATCAGATGAGCTTCCTACCACATATGGCCTATACCTACCCAACTGGAGCAGCTACTTTTGCCGATATGCAGCAAAGGAGAAAGTACCAGCGGAAACAAGGATTTCAGGTAAATGGTTTTAACTGTTTTCTCCTTTGAAAGGCTAGAATTTACTATTTTGTGATATGTCTTCCTAGAGAAGAAAAACTTCAAAGCTGTAATCAACATTTCGAACAAAATTAGCTGAGTTTGTTTAAGTTTGAACTTGGAAGGACATGGTGGAGTAGAAAAATAAACTGCAGTTAACTAAAGAGTACCTCTACTTGGATTCAGAAGCAGTACCAATTACTTTGAATGTGCATAATGACCTTTGTTCTGTTAAGATTTCAGCCGTTTCTCGTTAGATTTGTATAGCAATAAAATAATAAAAGTAGTAGTAATAATAGTAATAATAATGTCCCTTAAAAAAAGTATCCTAATTAAAATTAAAAAAAAAAAAGGATCTTTGTAGGGAAGTTTATCTATTCAGGACATAACTACATTTCATCACAGAGAAAAGGAGCAGTGGGAGATCCTTTGGAGTCACCTCCACACTTGGACACAAAGTTGTATCCCTCAAAGCAGATGTCCATACAGCCTCATAGACACTGTAATCCATTGATTACAGCCTTCAGAGCTTCCTTCTCCATATTTCTGGGGGATTTTTAACCCACCATTCATGGGAAAGTTGTCCTCTCTTCTCACTAATGTCTGAGGGATAAGAAACATTGACCCATACCCTCTTCCTTTGGGCCACCTACTGCTCTTCCCAGACTCTTAGTCCTCTAATCCTGCCAGTCATCTGGAACAGCTCTGAAAAAAATCCAGAGATTAAATGAAATTATTTGGAAAGGTAGCAACCAGGGCCCTTAATCGCAGACAAAGTCTTTTCCTGGACATGTAATCTGGGTCAGCACTTCTTTGTGCCTGGGTACAACCTGAAATTCTTCCCTCAGGTCACCCCAGAGTCAGGTATAGCAGAGATTTTGTCCCTTGCATGCCTGCAGTGAAGAGCAGCTCCACAGAAGTCTTGTACTTTTATAGCTTTTTTCTGGGTGTATTCAGATGTAATGTACAGAGTTGAGTTAAATGAGATTAACTGATTATAGATTAATAATTTTTTCTTACATTTGCGCCTGTTCCCCCATGTCCTATTACCGTCTATTAGTAATTTTACTGACTAGTAAATGTTTTATAGTTTCAAATGTGAAAATCAGGTATGGTTTTACATTACAGACTGTAATCCCTCTTTGCACAATAGGAGCATAAATAGCACTGCACCTCCATAACAGCTGTTCCACTATTCCAATTTACAGTACATCTGCCCTCTTTGTAAATGTATTTAAGCCTATTTAATCTTCTCTAATATTAATTAGTGCAAACCTAGTCTAAGAAAACTGAACTGTGTGATAGCAAATGGAAATGTATGTTATCATGCAAGTTTGCACTCTCTTTGGATCGAGACAAAATAAATATCAAGAAATTTAATAATTTACTGATCCACATTCATTATTGCTTAATGCTGAAGGCTGTTTTAACATAGATAGAACATTGATAAAAAGTGTTATTAATATTCCCTATTTCAAATTACAAAATTAAATATAAAAATATAGCTTGAGGCCTTTAGTCGGGAGACATACATTTAAATGGATTGCATAATAATAACATTTGTACCTAAATATAAAATTCAATTAAAACCATTCCACAGATACAGAATACATCCAAGTTTTGGAATTTTCAAAGGAATGATCCCTTAGCTGTTGCTTACATTTACCTCTGTAAAATAAAACAATACCTTTTGCTGGCCATGAAGAGCCTCCCCTTCACACTTTCTCGGAAATACTTAATGTTGATATGGAAAATGCTGCTGGTTTGTGCAAACCACATTACTGCAGAGTGCTCAAAGACAGAAAGTTGGTTTGAGGCACAGAAGCAGAAAGCTCCTCGTTATTTCCACACTTTCCACCAGCTGTAGTTTCATTATTCATACTCCTAAGCTAAGAGGGACCACCGAGGCATGGTTTTAACTTGCCTGGGACGGTTGGTGGGCAGGGCTGGCGGTGGGAGCGGCTGTTTCTGATGAGTGGTTCCCTCGCAGGGAGAATTGCTTGATGGAACCCCAGACTACATGTCCGGCCTCGATGACATGACGGACTCCGACTCCTGTCTGTCCCGGAAGAAGATCAAGAAGACAGAAAGTGGCATGTACGCGTGTGACTTATGTGACAAGACATTCCAGAAGAGCAGTTCCCTGCTGCGACACAAATACGAGCACACAGGTAGGGCAGAATTGAGAGTCATGCTCTGTCCTTCACAGCCTTTCATCAGTACGTTTGTGCAGGTGCTGAGGCTTTCAAAATACTCTTTTGACCTTTTCTGACCTATTTTTTAAAATTTTTCTTGATGGTTATTGCTTGGTGAAGGACAGTTGGGTGTGATGGGGTGAATGCTGGTGGGTGCTGTGGCAATCATCATCTCCCTCTTGAAATGAGACAGACCCTAGGACTCAGAAACAGCTGCAACTTGGTCAACACAAAGTCTGGCATGGGAAGGAAGGGTGACAGTGTATTTCTTGTTTCTTAGACACTATCTGACCCTGCTCCATTTAATCCAATAGGAAAACTGTTGCTGACGTTAGCAGCATGAGAGCTGGCTGTGGCCAAGTTATCTGAAAGTCAACAGCTCAGGGGGTTTCCTCTCACCGTGATTTTGCACACCAGCAGCACAAACAGGTTGCAGTTCACTTTTTCACTTCCCAGTTAATGCCCAGGGAAGGTTCCCTTCTTTCCTGAGTAGGAAGTGATTTTTGTCTAGTTCAAGGAAGCTTGCCAAAGCTCACCACGCACCGTCAGCTTAAAAAATACTTTGGTTTGAAAAAGATCTTCCATCACACCTATGCTGGCCATGGTTCCCCTTACAGACAGTGCTCCCTTCCCCACTGTCAGCCAGGACAGAGCTCTCTGAGGGCCACACATTGGCTCAGCATGTTTCAGTTAGGGGAAAATGGGACCGGAGCTTCCCAAATAATAGAGATATCAAGTTCAGTTGGACAAAGGGAATGTGAATTATCATCTGAATTATTGTGCAGCAGGACATAAACCAAACTCCAACTTCCTAGAGTTAGAAAAAAGTTTACTCAGGAGGAAACTTGCCTTAACTTTGAAAGCTGAGTCCTGCTTCAGGAAATGAAGCAAGTCACATCATCCTTCAATCTCACCATGTGAGGGTAAAAACCTTATACCTCTCTATTAATACATCTTTCAGGCCCCACATAACACTCTGGCTTTTCACAGATGAAAAATTTACAATTCAGAAGTGGACTGTGCCTTTAAAACAAAATCCTTTACTTTGTTATTTTTCCTTCTTATACTTTTCTTCCAAATTTTAAGCTAATCCCACAAAGGAAAATACAAAAGGAAGTTAAAATACACGTGGGATTAGGAAAGAAAATGAAAAGCAACATTTTGGACTAGATCAGCCAGTTCATTGGCAGAATGTGCTTCCCACTACATTATTCAGATCAAATTGTTTATTCAGTAGAAGCAGCTTTGAAGGCTTTACGTCCCTGCACCTTTCCTCTCCTGAATGATTTTATTACAGCCATCTGCAAACATTATGGTTTACTACACTACTACTGTAAAGCTCTTATGTTAGAACTGGCCTTCATATATATCGGGATCTGGACATATGGCTGAATCCCATAAAGTTGGTAGTCCATAAGGTCGACAGACATATGGTTGAAAGGCTGAAAATTTGACAAGCTGAAATGTGTGCAATCACCTTGATTTGCAAAATAAACTGCATTTGTAATAGCAAAAATATGTTATGGTCTTGAAGTAGCATGGGAACCCACTGCCTAGAAAAATGCCACACAGCTGCAATGCTGGGACTCTTCTCCCGCTCCTTTCCTCTGTCCCTCTTGGCTTCTCAACTTCATGTCCATCAATTTTATGGGACTCAGCCTTATGATCCAGAACATGTATAGGGTGTCAGATTTAATACAGCACATCATCAGGCTGGAGCCTGGCATTTAGGGACAGGAAGGATGGTCTTGTGGCAGAGGCACAGGCAGTGAGAGCGCTGCACTCTCCCCTGCCTCACCACAGACTTCCTCTGTGAATTACAGCAAATTGCTTCAGCTTTCTCTCACCTTCTCCCATCTTTGAAACACAGGGAAATGATACCAGCCCGCCTCTCTGGGGTGTTGTAAATATTAATTCATGATATCCTGCATTGGAGCTCACTGGATAAAGTGGGAAGGACTATTATCAGGGATGTGTTTGCTTTTATGGAGCTTGGTGCATCACGGCGGTGTTTGAGAGGTTGGGAACTCTGAAGGGCTTGGCTGGGCCAGCCCCAACACCTCATGCACAGGAGGCACACTGCACTGGCACTCTGGCTGATGGCTCAGGTGCATCTTAAGTGAATTTCAAATCAATTTGATAGTTCCAGGCAGAGCTTGTAATGGCATTAATAACATAGGTGTGAAACTGCAGTCTGTGCTCAGTGGAAGGATCCGAGTTGTAAGTAGCACACTATTCTGCCTTTGGGGTCATGGGAAGAGCAGGCCCAGGTTTTTCAACCAACTTTTTGAAAACTAAAAAGAGAAAAAAGCCTTTTTTTCTGAGGGTGTTGGTGTTTTCTGAGCAGCTGATCATGACCTGTTGTAGCTCCATTAAAAACATGTTTTAGGAGGAATTGGAACACTTCCTGTCTTTCCTGGAGAAGCACAAAATAATGGATGTTGTTTATAACAATCTCTTTTTTTTCTGTGTAAAAAGAATATATGAGTTTTATTAGAATTTTGGGACAATCAGATTTTTATTTGTCACACCTTCTCAAGCTCCATGTATCTATTGCAGCCAGTGATAGAACAAGGGTTAAAAGAGTCAGACAGAGGCCCCTAAAAATTTATCACAGAGAAATAATTTGAAGCAAAACATTGACAGGTAAAACTACATGAGCTGTGTGAATCATTGTCTATTGTTAATGAAGCGTTGTAAAAGGGAAAATGTTTGGGTGTTGCAGTCCAGCTGAGTTTCCATGCCAGGGCAAGAACAATATGATTTGGCCAGTTCACTTTGTCAACCCAAGAACTTTTGGTAGGACCATGTGGTTGGCCACAGGACAAAGAGCTCTGTGATTACCTCTGTACACCATGCCTGCCACAGCTGGAACACAGCAGAGAAAGGGTCACAGATTTCATAATCTATAGTTTTTAATTTGTGCATTATTGGTGGTATTCTGTAATGGCTTTCAGCTTCATGGGGAGAAGGAAAATTTCTTGTGTTACTGCAATGAGTGAATTGCATTGGTTCTGGCTCCTCTGAAATTTAGTGTAGAGGCCACTGTTGGTTGCAGAACCAAATTCTGACAATTTAATTTTGGGATGCCATTGAATTTTGAGAGAAGTTATGAGGTCCTTGTTCCTTAAAGCCAGGGATGCAGCTCTGTAATTAGGGTGCAGAGCACAGCAGGTAGCTCAGACATTCAGTGCTCACATGATTTTCCTGTGGAATCTTACAGACTCATCCTAATTTGGACAGGCTGAAATTAGTTGAGCCAATATGGGATGTGTCTAATCTCAGATTTTTCCAAGCTGCTTAGCACAAGGTTCAAGACACTTTCCTTACGAAAGGTGAAGAAGGTGGTTCCCTTCATTGGTGCTTTGGCAAGCAAAAAATTCTTTGTGCTGCTGATAAGGAGGGAAACCAGGAGTGGGTGAGTGAGCAGGAGAGCAAACAGAATGGAGCATTGAGAAATACAGAAATATGCTGGCTCCTGGTCCAGTGATGGAGGAGTAAGGTGAAGGTTAATGTTTGTTCTGCCACACACCAGCTTCGTTGTAGCTTCACAGGGGAACTCTCAGTGTGCCTGCTCTACAACAAAAGCTGGAAACAGTTTTTCAGAATCCTACCTAGAAATTCAAAATCCTTTCATTGTTGTTCTATATTACATCATATTCTATTTTATTACTTGTGTGGGCTGTCGAGGGCCTCATAGCTGTGTTAGGGCTTTCATCCTTTCCTTTTCCACTGTATATTTTATTAAGACCTCTTTTTTATTTTTGTAGCTTTCATGCTGATGCAAGCACTAGTTTTATTTCCAGATTGATTCTGTAAACTAAATATTGTTCTTGAGCCGGGTAGCAAATCAGCTCTCTCTGGCTAGTATTTTGAATTCCCAGCTTGGGAGTTTTCTTTATTTAGAGCTTGATTCATAAAAAATTTACATGCTATTTAAAGGTTATTTTTTCTTGCTTTACTCTGATACAAGTTTAGAATTCCCCATTTTACACTCAAATAAAGAACAAAAAAGGATACATTCCATGTTTGTGTCTGCAGACAAGGTCTCCTATTGAAAATGGAACAGGTGCAGCTTGGGCAATTATATATAAATTGCATTTATCTTGCACCTTTGACTGCTTTGCTATGCTCTGGCCACTAATCCATCTCCATTGGGACTACATCTAACATCCAAACCCCTGAGCAGCTTCAAAAGAACTGCCTTTAAAAAAAATACAAACTGTCACAAAAATATTTCCTTCTTTCCTCCGAAGAGTGGGATTTCTGCTTGGCCCCCTCCCATGGAAAAGAGACCCACTTGCCTTAGGCAAAGGATGGGTGATATTTAGTCTGGGACCAGTGACAGCTTGTGATCTGATGTCTTGTGACTTTTATACCACTGCAAATGGGAAATGCACAGCTTTCCAGTCAAAGACTTTTAGCCCAGGAAGATTGAGAGACACTTACTATCAGAGATGTTTTTGTTGCTGTCTTGTTTTAACAGAAATGCAATTTTAGAGACTTTGCAAACACATCAGTTATAATTTCCCCACTGTAGATTGAGTGTGGGCCCCCGTGGGAATCTGTGTTTTGCAATGAAGGAAAAAAAAAAAGGTCCTAGATTTTAGAGAGGAATTTATCATTTAATCTAATTGCAAAATGTGGCATCTATTTCACTCATCCATCTGACCAAACACAAGTGTTTCGTGAGCCCTTCTGTGAGCTTCCCTGGGTCCAGCTCTCCTAGCTCCATCCCCCATGGATCACACAGGGGGTCTCAGATGGGTTTGGATGCAATCTGTGGGGTGGGATGTAAAATCTGCCTCCTTTTGGCTTATCTCTACCCCTGTGATGTTATGAATGTTGTGACACTGTGTGACAGCACTCTAGGACGAGGTGGTGGCTTCAAAAGGAACATGAGTGGGTTTGGATATTAGGATTTGAGATATTGGGGAGATATTATTAGATATTAAGAAGAAAGTCTTCACTGTGAGGGTGATGAGGTTGGATGGGGCTTGGAGCAGCCTGGTCTAGTGGAAGGTGTCTCCATCCATGGCAGGGTGAAATGAGATGAGCTTTAAGGTCCCTTCCAACCCAAACCAACCAGGGATCCTGTGGTTTTCTAAAGTTGTAGGTCCTCCTCATCTACCCACAATTGCAGACTTAACCCCATCCCCAGTGTAAAATACCTTAGTCCAGCTTTATTTTATGACCTACTAGCACATTGTAGGGATTAAACATTCATTTTAAATGGTTGAAATACTGGGTTTTGCCCACGAGGGGAAGAAAATAATTCTGCAAATGTTCGGAAACCTGATACATTTAAAAACATATTTCAATTAGTGTTGTAACAGCTGCACACTGAGCACTGCTGAGGTATGTTGTGTGGTGTCTGAACAAAGAACTTTGCCCAAGCTGTCAGGTTCCCTCAGATCAAAACTGAGGCCTTGGTATGGATGTGGTAGACTAAATAGCTCTAGCATTGCCTTTTTAGTACTAACATAAATTAATATGAAAATATGAAGTATTTTAATCTATTGATTTCTAAATTAATTTATAAATATATGGATGATTCCCTGCTAGGTTACATCTGTGTGTGGCATGAATGCCACATGCAAGGGGTGAGCAAAGCAGGCAAAGACTGAGGGATGAGCCCATCACCCAAGCTTTGGAAGGGTGAGTGGAGGCAAGTCTGGATGAGAGCAGGGAAGGTGGTTGACTTCTGCTTGAAGAACGAAAAGTGCTGGGAGCTGGATGGAGCACAACTGTGGGGCAAGAATCATAGAATGGTTTGGGTTGGAAGGGATCATTAAAACTCATCTGGTCCCTGTAATGACCAGGGAAACCTTCAACTAGACCAGGTTGCTCAAGGCCTTGTCCAATCTGACCTCAGATGTGTGTAGTGGGTATCAGATGTAGTGTGCCTTAAAAAAAAATCAGGGAATTCGTAGTAATGGAGAAATGATGGTGGAGAAGTGGAACAAGACAAGGGTTGGGCTTGCTGATGTTAGGGAAAAGTAAGTCAGAAGGAGGGACTGAGATAACGTGGGCAGCTCAGTGAGGAGGACACTAAAGAGGTGCTGAGGAAAAGCAGAAGGTCCGCAAGGAGCAAAAAAGAAGCAAAATTAGCAATTATTGGTGTATTAGTGAGGGGATATCAATGTGTTGCTCTGAGGGTAATCAGCAGGACAATTGGGTCAGGGCAGAGTTCATCCCATCGGGTGTTGGTAGAGCTGGGAAGGTTCCCACTCACCCATGAGGGTTTTCCACTGGCACTGCTGGTTAGAGAGCGCTTAGGCTGAGAGCGCTTTGGGATTTTAGGCTAATTTGAGTGAGTGACTTGATCGTGCTTAAATCTCCTGAGCTAAGACTCTGGGATTTCCCCTTCGTGGCTAAACTTGTGCCCTGAATCGCAGGTAGTTGACTCCAGCTCTGGATTTGGTGCACCCCTAGGTCAAGGCTGGAGGTTCACAGTCAAAATACATTTATAGCTCAAAGCCCAGAGTTTTCTTTGAGTTTGACTTTTAACCAACAGGCTAAATTGGCAGAAATGCAGATTTAGGAAACAGTTCACTCAAGTAATACTGCTATAATTTAACATATCAAGTTTGAATTTGCAATTTTACTATAAAGAGAAATAAAGGATAAAAAGAAACCTTGTATGTGTGCAGACCTAGGAAACTCTCTTACAAAGAATTGCAGTCTGAGCCCTAATTTCCAGGCATCTACTAGTTTCCCTGTCACTTAGGTTACTTTAGCTGTGGTTTCTCCTGTATTTTCCTTTCTGCCAGATCTCCCCCTCATTTCATAACACAATTTTGGCTTCCTTGAGGATTCGTTAATCACACCTTATTAAATGTGAACTTTCACAGTGGGACTTGAAGGTAGCTGTGAATGGATAGAAAAAAAAATTAGCGTAGTCCTCGGTATTCATTCTTAACAACTTTTCTATGAAGGTGGAGTTTTTCTATGCCTGATTTTCCGTGCTCTCATGTCCCAGGGAAAAAATCAGATCAGGTTCATAAAGAAGCAACTTGAGTTTTCCTGGATGGTGAAAGCCTTTTTTCCCTCTGGATTTCCTTCCATGCTGGTGTTTCCTAGCCCTTTGCTCTTGGCTGGCAGTCCACCACACTCACCCTCTCTCTGCTTTTGCTTCTTTAAAATTAAAGAAACACCACACTTTCACAACTGACAGGGTGGAAGGGCTCTGGTGTGAAGTTTATTCCTGTTCTGATCACATGCTGCATGAGCTAAGTATGATAAATACCCTCAAGGAATCAGGCCAGTTCACTAATAAGTTCCTAATGATCTGCTCTAGCAGTAGGACATGCAAAGCAGGGATCCACATTTCAGGCACCAAATACCAGGATTTTAATATCCATGAAAAATC
>NC_046227.1:36138151-36303151 GCF_009819885.2 Catharus ustulatus | reverse complement strand
ATTCTTGGCTAGACTGAATCCTAATAATTCATTCTTGCGAAAAGCAGACACAAAGAGCATATTAAATGCTACCAAATCACGCTATTCCTCTTAAATTCAGCAGCTGTGGAATATGAGATTCATTTTTGCATTTATTTTTATCCAGATGTTAACATACAGCTCAAGGCAGAGAACACCCAGGAACTCGAACAAAGGTGTACAGCAGTTTGGGAAGGTAAATCAGAGCTTGCTTTACTTCAAACAGTTTGGAATTATCATAATAAATGAGCCATGCACTCTGGATATTTAGCATGAGGGCTGGCTGCTGTGTTGCCCCACTGCTAACACTATGACAGTTCTGAGTTACCCACATCCCATTAGCTCAGATCCATCACATCTCTGTGCTGGAATGTGGCTCTTCTGCCACTGGGCCAAATGCTGCTCTCCATAACTCATTAACTCAGGCTTCAGTGCAGTGCAAATGCAAGCAGCAGGACACACTGGTTTGCTTTTCTCTGGCTTTGCATGGCTGGGCTCTGGTTCTGCTTTATCACACTGCAAAATTCAGAGCAACCTTCCAGGTTTCACTGACTTCCAACCAGAAAGGGCACACAGTGCTTTCCATGGGTGTCCATGCTCTACATTACATGGTACCTGGGTTTCTGTGGATCTTTGCTATCCCACCAACACTATATAGGGCTAGGCATTATCAAAAGTCACTAATTTTTGTTGTTCTGGCTTCAGGAAGAGGAGGAGAACAGACTCCTATTGGATTCCTGCAGTGGTAAGTATTAATCAGCCATCTCCTGATCTTGAGCTTAGCTTTGAGGTTTCCTTGAGCTCCCTTGTACAAAAGGAAGACAGCATTTTCCAAGCTGTCCTGGAGAATGACTTTGTCTAATCCAACCAAACCCATGAATTCTCGATTGAGAGGATCTCCGTTCTGTCCCACATCTGCCCTTAGCACCTGCATGAAACACAGTTCAGCAGAACATAAACCTTGGACACAGAGTGAAGGAAGGACAGTTATTATGAAGTTCTATTTGTAGGTTTTAGGACTGAAAGGGAAGCCAGAGTGAGGATAAGGATAATTTCTTTTTTTGTAAATGCATCTGATGTATTGGTGTAAAAGCAAGCCCTCATGAAATCATCAGATGACTTGGGTTGAAAGGGACCTTAAAAATTGTCCAGATTCAAACCCTCCCCACTCACAGGAGGGGATGCCACCCACTAGACCAGGTCTTATCTAACACAACCTTTTTTTTTTTGTCTTCTATTTTGGGAGCAGTATCTCAGTATGTAGGTACATTTAACAGTTTCAATCCTGTGTTGGACTTTGGCTCCATACTCAAAACCTGAGCATTCACAGGTCTTGGTGAAGTGCCTTGTGTTTTGATGCAGGAGAGCTTGAAGGTAGGATGCTGTTCTTGGGTCAGATGTGCTTTTTCCAGCATTCTTACAAAAGAATGCAAAAAATTACACCTAAGCTCAACTCGAGCACATGAGTAACACCAGGGGATTACTCAATGTCTGATTTCAAGACTTTGAATCACTGAGGCTTTAATTACCACAATGGCAACAGTAAAATGTCACAGCCCCAACCACTGCCGTGTCCACACAATGCTGCTCTTTTCTTTCCCCGTTAAGAATAGATTTGCTCATTCATATTGCAAACAAAGAAACATCTTTGGGCTGCAATCTGCAAACAGCGAAGTCATTAAACAACTGACTTCAGTCCACATGAGCAATACTACTTGCCTGAACAGTAAAAGCAAAACCAGAGCCTTGGTGAGCAGCCCACCATGATCACAGGGTGACAGCACCACAGCCAATGGTTTCTAAGTTCAAGACACAAATGAAGACGTTAATGCGTAGGTGTCCAGAGAAATGGGCCTGTGGGGATTAGCTCATAATAAAAATCACTGAATATTTTCACCCGATAAACTACTCACCAAATATTATTGAAGCATGTGATGAAAATGTCTCATTTTCTACCAGCTCTAAATGAGATATGAGCCTTTTGTTGTCTAGTTGACAAATAATGCAGGTATGAGAATTTGCAAATCCTGTACTGTGTATGTGGAGTCCACTGGCTCTAGACATACATCCACAATCTGGAGTTGTGCAGCCTGAAATAAACACAGCTGTGTTTATCTGAATGTGTGATCCCATGAACATGGGAGAAAGTTCAAATAAATGCACTCTGTGCGACGATGCTGTAAATGCAGCAACTGCATTTGTCAGATGTGTGATGATGCAATCTCTTAAATAAACAGAATGAGCTGTTTGTTTGAATTCTGAGCTGCAGAGACGTAAAAATATATGTACATTTATCGAAGCCAATAAAATGAAATCCAAAACAGCTACAAGATCTTAACTGAACCTTAGCTGAAAATTTGCTTCTTGTCCTTATACCCACAGTAAAGTTCTGTGTGGTGGTATTTAGCATGTGGTGTAATTTTTAGGCAGTAGGAGGTTAAGGGAATAGATAACCATCAGTTTTGGGTTTAGTGGACCAGTCCTGTTCTCCTAAGAGAGCCCATTGTCTAAGACCTACTCTAGAAATTCATAGAATCTTACAATGGGTTGGGTTGGAAGGGACATTAAAGATAATCTCCTTTCAGCCATCTTCCACTAGACCAGTTGACTCCAAGACATGTCCAACCTGACTTAGAACATTTCCAGGGATCCACAATTTCTCTGGACAACCTCTAGGAGTACCTCACCACCCTCTGAGTAAAGAATTTCTTCCTAAGAAAAAGAAATGGTGGTATATCCCAAATTTTCCCTCTTATCAACCAAAGTGATAGCTCTATGTTACAGAAAAAATATGTTTATTTGGGATGTGTGGCCTGCTCAGTTCTCAAAAGAACCAATAGTCTGAGGCATAAGTTCCTCATGAGCTGAAGAATATGTGAAGGAAAAAGAAAAACTGAATGAATGTAGATGCTATCAAAGCTGTTGTTTTACTCAGAGTTAACATTGGCTCAGTGTTTCACTATAAACTCATTCAGAACAGCAAGTTACTGGAAAAAATCCTCCACTTGAGAAATATGCAATAGTTACTGATGAGTCAGAAGTTGGAAGTAGTGACACCACCACACACTATTAAAAAGTCCTACTTTCCAATACTGTCTGACTGCTCTGCAACCCAAAATAACATCACAGCAGAAGCACTGTAAAGCTTTTTTTCATTTGTTTTAAGCATATTCCCTTGGAAAACACGAGCTGTGCAAATGGTCTTAAGAATGGTTACTGTGGAATTAGACCATCAAATTTCTTGACTTATGTGCTTTAAAATCTTGCCCAAAAGATGGCACTAACATTGTTTTTAGTAACATATATTGGATATAGATTTAATTCTTCCCCCATGTAAAAAGCATCTTCAAACTGGTCACAAATATATGTTGGGAGAACGTGCTTAATGTGCAGTACTATGCCAGCTGACAATTGCTGTATAGGAATTAAGCTTCCCTCACGTTAGGATCATCAGACACTGCACAGAAACTATTGCTGGACCAGCAGATGTGTCTGTCAAACTACAGAAACCCTGAGCTATGAAACCTTCATCCCAACCAGGACTATTTAAATCTATGTAATCTGCCATACAATATACCAGAAGAGTATCATACATTTAAATCACGCACTATTAAATCTCTTGAAAAGTATGCTAAGACAAGATCAACTTCATTGAACAATTTATATCTGATTTAAAATATTCAAAGAAGTATTACAGTGTAGAATTTTATTATCAGTAATTTATTTCAGGGTTTAAAATATTTAAATTACACACCTTATAAGGGATGGCAAATAACTTGCGTGTCTCCCGGAGCAGCGGAAGCACCTATTTACAATACTTTCAGAGTTTATATTAATAGGGTTATTTTGGGCATGTGCAGAGACCATATTGCTTCTTTTCACTAATCAGGTCATGTCAATGAGCTTGAAGAAGGTGGGCCCCAAAAGAGCTAAAAATTTGCTGGTGATCTGGCAAGAACAGAGCATTTGATAGGCAGAAGGTTTGAGTGGGGCTACTGTAATTTACAGCAGCACTGGGGAGAAAAATCCTGCTGGATTCAGTATTGCTCCCGCTGAAGCCAGCAGAAGAAAGATGTGTCCAGCCTTCAGCATTGTGAGCTTCTTCTGAACATCTGCTGGTTTTTATTTCCACGTCGTGCTCCTTCCGTAACAGCAAAACTCATAAGAAAACCCCAGGCACGTGTTAAGACCCTGTGATAAAGCTGAACACCAGATTAAACCAGGGCAAGTGAGACATGAAAGAAAATACAGGGACAAATGGGTCAGTGTGAGAGGTATGACCAAATTAGTGTCAACTCTTCCGCAAGCACCAATAAAGGGTAGATTTGAATCACAGAATCACAGAATCACAGAATCACAGAATCACAGAATCACAGAATCACAGAATCACAGAATCATGGGGTTGGAAGAGACCTTTAAGATCATTGAGGAGCAGAGAGGAGAAAGTTTGAAGAAGGAGCTTGGAAACTGATTATAAAGGTAACAGATGAATGAAAATGAAAGGTAAAGAAGGCAATGCCGTGGTAGGTCTTGAAGGAGAAGTGCAGCAGATTATGCTCAGTGCAACAAACACAAGGGAGGTCATGGGAGACAGAAGGAGGGTTGAAACTGTGATAGAAAGTGGTAGGAGAGGAGTTAGATGGAGAGTGATGTGGTAGGATGGGAATGCCACCCTGGCAGAGAAGCCAAAGGCAGATGGAGCAGAGCAGGAAAAGGGGTGCAAGGTCTGAAGGCATAGCAGGGAAATGGGATGGAGAGATGTCAGAGGAGAAGAAATCACTCAGATTGATGCAATAACAGTGAGGAAAGTGAGGAGGACCCTCTGGGCTTCTCTTTGTGGGAGCCATGTGGCAGGTCCAATCTGGGGATTGTGCATTTGCTTACACTGAATTTAACCCCAAAATGAGTTAGAGAATGTACATGAATTATGGTGACATGAGGTATACAGAGCTTTTCACCTGAAAAAGATGTAGCACAAGGGAGGGGAGTGAGGAATTGCAGGAGCTGCCCCAAAGCACATTTCATACTTAACACCACTTCCTTATGAAGTCAAAGTAATTTATGTCCCCAGCCTGCTGCTCTTCTGCCAGCAAAACCCTCCTGAAATCAGCGAGTTAAAGAAAGGCAAGGAAAAAGAGAAGGTGAGCTTCCTGGGGAGAGAAGACCTCACCACTGGCTTTTACTTTTTGTTTCAGTTTGCCAGAGACAGAATCAGGTTTCCTTTTAGACTTGCATTTTTGTTGTTGTGTCTGGAGCAAGCCAGCCTTTATCCCTTCCACCTTTAAACTTTATTTTTCTTTGGGAGAGGAGTTAGTCAGCGACAAAAGAGAAGTGAGGAGCAATGACTGCACCACAAAATAGTAACGGAGGCATCGCAATGAAATCGGGGAATTTACAAAGGGGAAAAATTAGCTACAGCAACCAAGACCGCCAGCCACAGGTGGGTTTCTCTCACATTAATATAAAATCCCTCAGCTAAGAGGAATCAGAAAAGCACGGTATCAATTATTGTAAGCTGCCATCGTCATTCCCACCGAGGCTCTGTTCAGTCCACAACAAAAATCTCACACCATGTCTGAGGGGCCTGAAAATCCCCAAACCATTGCTGGGAAACTCCCCACAATATCCCTGCACACAGAATTTTGGTGGGGTTTTTTTGTGCTGCAACACATCTGATCATCTAAATAGAACCTGTTCCCTTTGCATAAAAGTGGAGGTACTCATCTGGTTACAGCCTCAGCGAGCTGTCCTGCAGGAACACACCTGGGGGAAAAACATCTCCCACAACAGGGTGCTGGACCATAACAGGACTGTGCTGCCCCTTCCACCCCCTTGCTTAATGAATTTTTCAAAAACCAAAGGGAACTGCCATCCTAACAACAGGAACTGGACAATTTGCAGTAGGTGCTACGCATGGTAGTGCTAGTAGCAGCAGGAGTGCCATGAATATGGAAGTGAGGAGCTAACAGGAGGAAGAGACATTTGGAGAGAAGTATCTCACTCAGCTTCTCATAACAAAAACTAGTTTTAAAATCTTCAGCAGTGAAGCAAATGGGTAGGGTGTCACCAGTTCAGCTGAAAACTCACTTGCACCTTATGGTCACCATCTGTGGTGTGGAACGTTTTCAACCTTGACAAAGCAGATTTGTCCGAGGATATTTCCGCTCTTTGAAATAAGAGAATTAGCTGTGGTAAAACCAGAACCCGTGTTGGCACATCTACACTCAGGCGATCTCTGGAAGGGGGGGAAAAAAAAACGTATATCATTGCAACAAGCGTCTGGTTGCCAACCTGTAAAAAATAACACCCCGCCACCCCCGGCCAGCTCCAGCTGTGTCAGTGCTCAGCAACACCAAAGGCCACTGGCTTTTCCTCCTCCTCTTTAAAATATGAAGTGCCTTTTTAAAAGCCCATGAGAAGAAAGGCACATGCAGCAGGTGGTCACATCTGTGCCCACCTCCCTCCATCCTGAACAATTTGTTCCGGAGTGCTCCTGAGGAGGAAAAGGATGGAAACTCTGGGTGTGAAAGGAGGATGAGGGTGGGTGGAAGAGGATAAGGGCAGGCACTCCTCTCCCATCTCAAGGAGAAACAGAAGATCTTAAAGCCCATCAGCTGTTTGCCCTGTTTCTCGCTCTATCTCAGCATAACCCCTGCAGAAGAATTCCCCCAGAGCCCAACTAGCTGACAAGCACAAAAATCAACATATGTCTGAGATATGTATGCACAGGCATGCTCTCTATCACTGCTGAGATGGAAGCAACCACAGAAATATAAAACATAGATGGTTTCCTTTTGATTTGCCCTTCATTTGAGAATTCTCCATTGGCTGTAATTGCACTCATAATACTGCCACAGTTGTGTATTTTTCAAAGAACTGAGTCAATAACCCAAATGATGGCTCCAGCTCCAGACAGATTCTTTCATTTCAACTCATTTAACATTTTAATAATTCCTCAAGTGTTGTAAGGTTTCTGTGTTGAGCTGGAGAGGAGCACTGCAGACCCACAGCTCCTCTCTGTTTCTGCTGGGATTTTCCGTAGTGACTCTGGACAAATCATTTAATGACCCCAGCCTGTAAAACTGACTTCAAAACTGACTTCATCAACTGACTTTCTTATCTTCAAGGTATATTGTGAGGCTAAATCTTTTGCATACAACTGCAGATTGTGAATTTTGGGGGGGTGTGGGGGCAGAAAATATTTGCCCAAACGGGCAGGTCCAGAAGCGCATCTTAAAAAGATAATGATGCTCTCCTTCACCCAACAACCATCCTGAATGCCACAGATACTTTGAAGTCTTGATTTTTGGGGAAGCACAGGGCCAATTGCTACCAGAGCTAACCACAAAAAGTTTAATCTGTTCTACCCAGTTCAACAATTTATCCCCCCCAGATCCTGGAATTTTCCCTTTCCTCTCCATGAAGTGGTGGAATCCCAGCGAGCTACACTTCAGCAGAGATGAGTAGCACTGTCGGGTTAATTAGAATTCAATTAGCACAGTCATATTTTACCACTTCACTCTCAGTTCTGGTGGGCAATGTCACACGCTCCAGTGACACAGGAAGTACTGCGATGCGAATTAAACATCGTTTGCTACTGGCAACCAGTAGAGACACAGGACGGGGTTGTCTGCCTCCAGAAACCACAAGAAAGGGCTCAGCTCTCACCATCAAGAGCTTCATATGTAACTCTGGCCTTTAAAATGTGTTACAGTGACTCAGAATGAGGAACAAGAGAAAATCTGCCGAAGAAGCAGTTTGTCACGATGTGGGATTAGTTTCTTCAACAGCTATAACCTCAGTTTCCTGATTCAGCAACTTTGATGGCCATAAATTAAAGAAATAAAGTGAAATGGCATTGTGTTTGCATGGGATGGAGGTAAAACTGGATCCAAAATGAAAATCACTCTGGTGGTCAAGGAAATCCATTGCACTGTGCCTGGACTCAAGATTGGTGTCAGCAGTGAAGTTAAGGGAACCCTTGTGTGATCATTAAGTTTATCAAAGCCTTAGCAAGAATCAAACATGGGTGAAGCATTGGACTGATTGAAGTCAGGGTGATACTTCCAGCCTCTCCCCACGCATTTCTAAAGAACCCAAAGCCCAGTGCTGGAGCTGAAAAGCAAAATCAAAATAGAGCAGATAAATAATAAATTAAATAACATAAGTCAAAGCCTCCTGGAAATGAAAACTGATTAGCCAGATTTCACAGAGGGTTTCAATTAAGTCTGTTTCTCATTTTTGTTTATCTATATTTAATACTGATAAATAATGTTATTTCATTACAGGTCTCTGACTGGTGTTTCTAGCCATTCTTAAAGAGATAGTTAGGCTTAAAAAATCCCCATCACCTATGGAATCTAGGTTAGCAAAATGGAAAAAGCACACTTATTTTTCTCCACTAATGATGTTTGCATGTTTTCTTGCACTCTGTGTCTCCTATGACTTTCCAGATGCTAGAAATGGAGCTCTACCAAGAGCTCCCATCTTCTTCCTGTGTTGAAAACCTGGAAAATTGGCTATGTCTGTGCTCAAATGCTGTGCTCATGAGTCATTTATTCACCCTTGAAGACAGGAGAGGAAGGAACAGCTCAGAAGCTCCCCATCTCACACAGTCCATGTGCCCCTGAGACCTGAGGATAGGGAAGGAGGGGCTCAGCCCCTGGTGTGTGGTTTCCCTCCAGCTTTACACTTACACCTGACACCATCAAATCCTTCTGCTCACAGAAAAAGGATGGCAAGATTAAAAAGCCACTTCCAATATCATTAGGAAACAGTGAGCACCACTGGCAAGCCCTTAGACACCCCATGATGACCCTGATCCTACCCATTCTTGTAGGGCAAGCAAAACTGCCCTGATTTCAGCTGCTTGTCCTGGGCAGGTGAAAACCTCTCCTGCACAGATGTTCTTTAGTTAAAAATGGTTCAGGTGAACAGGGGCAGGCTGCTAATGGGCATTTTTCTTTTACAGTGAAGGCAACAAACCATTGTTACAAATTCTCTGATGTTTGCATTGCCTGGAAAACACACCCTGTTATCCAAAGACATGTTCTGAGCATGATCTTCACAGATTCTGCTTTGTTTCCAACCCCAGCCTCCACAGGACTTTTTAACTCCTCCATCAGCACCTTGGGTGCTCCCCAGTGCTCCGGCTGGCATTGCCATGGAGAGGAGGATGCTTTCCTGCCCCTGCTGCTGCAGGAGCTGTAATGAAGCACACAAATGCTATGCCGTGTTTCTTCACATCTCAACTGGGGTTTCTGAGATCTTGCCATGCACAAATGTAGCAAATTCACTGCTTTCCCCTCCCTGCCTCTCTTCAGGCCTAAGGCAAAAGCTGCTGCAGAGACCACCTGGGTTAAATTAGCACAATTAAACAGTGTTAAGCTGCTTGAGGAAACGCAATGCTGCTTTCTGTGTTACTGAATTCATGGCAGTGGCTGTCAAATTACTGTTTGGGAGCAGGAGGATGACCTGTGGGAGGAGCACAGAGCCAAAACCCTCACTTGTGTGTGTAAAGCTCCATCTCCTCATCTCAAGCAAATCACAGAATGCTTTGGGTGGAAAAGAACCCTTAAAGCTCATCTTATTCCACCCCTGCCATGGGCAGGCACACCTTCCACTATCCCAGGCTGCTCCAAGCTCCATCCAACCTGGCCTTGGACATTTCCAGGGATCCAGGGGCAGCCACAGCTTCTCTGGGCAGCTTGTTCCAGTGCCTCACCACCCTCACAGGGAAGATTTTCTCCCTAATATCTACTGTAAAGTCACTTTCTTTCAGTCTAAAGCCATTACTCTCTAATTTCTGAAGAGCCAGGGGATGATCTATTGTGCATTGTATCTGTGCTATAACCAGCAGCACATCAAAGATGCTTTTTCAGAGCAGTCATGTGTGTTAAAGTGGAGAGGTAGGAATGTTATGCCAGAAATCTTATATTTTAATTACTCTATAAGAGGGAAAATGGGTGGCCTGCAGAAGGGCACAGGTAGCACTGCCTGGAGCTGTGTGGGGTGGCTGCTGTTGCCAGACCTGCTGCTGCAGGAAGCCGTGCTGCTGAACCAGGATGACCTTGTTACTCCGAACGGAGCCACTTCTTCTGCCCCCAGATTTTATCCAATTGTCTGTTTGTTTGGCAACCTGAGCAGAGCAGTGTCTCCAGCTGGGCTGCTGGATGTCTGAAAGACTGAGCCTGTCTGCAAGCAGATGGGAATGTTCCCGTATTTCTGTCTCCAGCTCTCAGGGACCTGACTGAGACTCACAGAGCTCAGAATGCTGAAGAAGAGTGCCCAAAAAATGCCATTGCAAATGCAGCTGGAAAGTAAGCTTTTTTTATTCACTTTGATTTCTCAGGATTTTTTTTTTCCAGCCTGAAACCCAGGTCTGGATATAGTGATGCACAGAAAGGAAAAGTGTTGGGTGTCTGCTCATGTCTCTCTGTCCTACTTCTCCCACAAGTAGGACATCTGGGATTTATGGTCACCTTAGTCTGAAGCTTCAATCCCCTGCTGCAGCAAGCGCCCACAGCCCTCAAAGCAGAGGCTGAGCTCCAAGTCAGGCTCTGTGCACTTTGCAGCACTGCTAAAATAACTCCTGTGACAAGGGGAAGGGAAAGCAAAAGGAACTTCGTAATTCAGCGCTGAGAGCACTCACCCGGGCAGGGGAGCCCTAAGCTGTCACTCCTGCTACCTTCAAAAGTAATATCTTCCTGGTTACTAAAAATGTGTCCCTCTGGGGAGCAGCTTCCCTGTTTCCCCTGGAATTTCCCTGTTCCTGGATGGCTGCATTCCCAGCCCTGCTCCCTTGCTGCAGTCACAGTCACCATCCGAGCTCGAGTCCAGGATAGACAGAAAACTGACTAAAGAAAATTAAGCTCCACCTTGATGTCCCACTTTTCTCAGGCTATGTTTTTGCAACTTCGTAGCAGATGGTATGTCTTAGGTATAGCACTTTGGAGATGCCAAGTGATGTCCTATCTATCAGTGTTTTTGTTTAATGAGGAGGGAAATTCTGACTCCTACTTACACTTGGGGAGCTGCAAGAGGGAGACAGGTGTGATGCTATTTCATACTGCTGTATCATCTACCCAGAGCCCTTAACAGCTATTTTTAATCTGGACACTAAAGGAAATATTAATTAGGAAAACATATCCTAACGCCTAGCACAAATTGTAGAATCTCTAACGGTGTATTAGAGCATCTTAATTTTCTTCAGAGACTACAATTAGCAGTGAGTTGGTCTGTAGTATGATGACTTTTTTAATATATATATATATATATATCTAAGAAAATAAAGGATGCAAATTTGTCACAAAAGGAGAAGGATGGGGTTTCAGTCCAAAATGCTTCAAGTGTGCACAGTCAATACATTTGAAATGAGACATTTCACTCAAAGTACAGGTGAATGAGGAGGAAAAATAAAAGTAACTGGGGTGTAGTGGCCATTTTTAAAATGTGAATTGGGTGACAATATTGCACAAAACTGCTAATAAAAAGTGTCACAGTATTTTGCCATTTACATATAGCCAAATCCTATATATCTCAGCTTTTATGTGGCACAATGGGTGCACATTACCCTGCACATCAGATGGCAGATGTCAGAATTTTGGTGGACTTTCACAGCTGAACAGATGTAATTGAACCTTACTGTTTTGTGGGATTGCAAAGAAGGATGATTATATTGGTGCAAGATAACTTTATGTTCATTTTCTCAATGAAATCTGGGGATTTTTGAGAAATTAGGCTTGTGTTACCACACTGGAAAATGCTTATTAGTGAAACAAACTTCTTCTGTGTACAGCCATGATTATGAAGTCAGCTGAAATCCAAAAATGCTAATTGAAGATGAAATACTGACCTCTCTGTTGTTCCTTTGCCACTTTTGAATGAAAAGGTGGGAAACTTTTCTCCCAGAGGAATGGGGATAAGGTTTATCCATGTTCTTCCAAGGAAACTGATGCTGGTGCTGGTTTTACAACAAGAAAACGAGCAAACTCTTTGCAGTGGCTATTTTTCATTGGGATAATGTAGCTGAATGGGCAGAAAAAGTAAAGAAAGAAAAAAGGGCCAACAGGAAAACATGAAAAAGTTGTAATCAACTGAAAGCACTGTGTGAACAGATCATGCAGCTGATGACCTTAAAAAAAAAGCCTTAGCACCAGAATAAATCACCGCTACCATCACTGACTATACCTTTCATTTCCTCTGCACAGAGGTACAAGACCCTGGGAAGCAAAACAAACACATTTTTGTCTCCTCTCCTCAGGAGGGTGGGAAAACCCCTTCTGCCACACAAATCCTCAAGCAGGGGCCCTCGTGGTCATGTTCTTGTGAGAAGGAAGAAGAGGTTTGACTCTACCTGGCCAGCTCATGGGATATCCAAGCCTATGGTGCAGCACATGGGGAATGCTGTGGCTCCTTGGACTCTTCACCACCTCTGTCAGTACTTCAAGCCTGTCCCTCTCAACATCCTCACCAGCTTCACAGCCAGAGGAACAGGTTTATTTTAATCTGGTGTGTCTCCAAAATAGATAGCTCATAACTGGCTTCCTCGCATTTCTATACGTGGGTAAGAAAGCTGATGAATGAAGGAGGAAGCGGGACCTATCTGAGGCCATGCTCCCCATTTCCCTTTCCTTTCAAAAAGAGGCAAAAAAATAAGCAAATGTGTCAATGTGATAGAGGTTGTTTTCAAAGTGCAGCCCACAACCCACTCCTGCCCTGGGAAAGCCTGCACTGGGGTTTTGCTCCTGCCTTGGCTCTCTGGGACAGCCCAGCTCAGGCAGCTTGTGGAGCCACACTGTTTTTGGAAACATGGAAAGGTGATTATGGATAAGCTGCTGGAGTTTGGCCGGAACCAGAAGATCCCAGGGACACTTAAAGAGGTTTAAGCAGCTGAACGTCAGCAGTTCCCTGCAGCCTGGCCCTGGGCTGGGGAAATTGCCACCCACCCTCCCATGAATGCTTGCAAAGACATACCTTAGGCTCAGTGAGTATTGGAGACTTGTATTGTGTTTTAAATTAATTCTTCAGCCCATACCTTCATCTGCCACGGTACAAATGAACATTACAGGCTGAACATTAGATATTTATGTTCATCTAACAATCTGTAATAAGCTATCAGGACAGATTTTGACATGTACATTGAAGTTATTGCTTTTTTATCAATATCACGGTACATTTGTCAGCAGAGAATAATAATTGTATTGCTATGTATATAACCGATCTTGTAGTGTGACAGTCCCTACACTGTGCACAAATTGAACACATTTCATCCTAAACACAAGGCTATTAATTAAAATCTGACAGAAATAGAGAATTTCAAACTGCCAAGAACAGAGCATCTCTGAGCAGCATCTTCTCCAGTATCTTCTCTTGTGAATAACTTGGATTCTTACAGGATCACCCACTTCTCCATGGATTTGTTTGTTACAGGATGCCAGAAGAAAGGCAAAGTCAGAGGTCTGAAATCAAGGGCACGAGAGGTAGGACAAGGCTGCTGTAAAAGAATGAGAGCATATTTCTGAATTTCAGAAGGCATCAAGCAGCATCTGCTGTAGTTATGGCAGCAAGAGGAGCTTTTGTTCCGTTCCTTGCTTTTCACACACCAATAACTTAGACAAATGCACTGCATATGTGGGCACAGGTAGTCATCTGCACTTTTCACAAGTGTCCAGCCAACTCTGAATTTTAATTACTTCTAACTTCTATATTAATTTCCTTCCAACCTGGTTGCTTTTCCTACAGCCAGTGCTGGACTAAAGAGGCTAGGTTTCAAAAAATGGTAGGTTTAAAGCAAAGAAATCCTTTTAAAATGACACATCTTCACTCACATGCACTAGAATATGTAGGATATTATGCATAAGGAAGGGGGAAAAAAAACAACCTTAAAAGAGCCAGAAACAGTGTTGAAGATCTGGGAAGAATTTCTCTGCCAGAGTTTAATGGAGATCATAAGAGAGAGAATGAGTCAGACCATATTTAAAAACTAATTGCCCATTATCCAGGTGTGATGATGGTTGACATTAAGACATTCAGGTTACCAAAGCAGTGAAATGTGGTTATTTTTATCAACTGACCAAAATGTAATAAAACTGTAGGAAAAATTCCCTGGGAGAAGTTATTGATCAATGTTTGCCTGTTCTGGAAGATTACAAAGAGCAGGAAAAGGAGCTGTACTGTACCCCAGAGTAAAAGTCAGCCTTGACAAGTTCGAGGGGTTGAGATTTTTATGGCATTAAAAACCCCTAGGCCACAGCATAAAATAAGGCAAAATCAATGCTGGTAAGAACAAGACCAAGTGGTGTAGGATGAGAGGTCAGGTACTAGAGAAGCCCTAACCTTGTAATCAGCTAAAGGCTTAGATTTCATATTTCAGTTAAAAGTTAGGATGCAATTTCAGTTTTAACACCAGAGATAGAGAAAAAAAAAATTGTGAAAGTAACTGCCAGCTATCTCACCAAACTTATCAGGATTTTCTGTTAGGAACAGGAGATGGACCTGTATGAATACCTTCCTGAAACTTCAACAATTTTCACAACAAGCAATAAAGCAGTGCAGAGGTCAAAATGGGATGGGGAGAGCAGGACCAATGTCCAGAGAAGATATTCTTCCACTGGGTGTACCAAAACACAACACTGTGAATATAGGTATTTATTTCCTATTTGTTTAAATGTCTTATCATTGTATTTTTCATTAGAAACATAATTCTCCTTTCCCCTGAATAGTTTTGCTGATTTTGGATGTAAACTCATGTTTTGCAAAATCTTCATGCCACAGAAGGGTGCTAAGGGAAAACCATAGTTTTTTCTCTTTTTTCTCACTTTTGAGTATCCAGATTAAGTGATGTTCATTAATTTCAGAAGCATCTCTGGTTGTCAGATCTGCCCACGTCTGCTTCCAACAGTACCTGTTGGAACTGTTCTGTCCCAGGGGCCCAAACCTTTACAGTCAGCAGCTCTTTAGTTCCTACTGCAACAAATTTTCCATCTTCAGATAACAATACCACAATCAGCAGTTGGAATAGTTTCCTAGAGAGAGGCAGATTTTTCTGCCTTTTCATTCCCATGCACAGATGGAGACAAGACAAGGCCTGGTTTAGCTTTTAAACATGACAGTGTAGCTAAAGTTGCTTTTCAGTTTAAATTCCCTGTATCTTCTCTACATATTCTTCATATTCCAGCACCTAAAGGGGCTCCAGGGGAGCTGGACAGGGACTTGGAACAAGGACATGGAATGACAGAACAAGGGGCAGCGGCTTCCCACTGCCAGAGGACAGGGTTAGGTGGGATATCGGGAAGGAATTGTTCCCTGGTGAGACCCTGGCACTGGTGTCCAGAGAAGCTGTGGCTGCCCCTGGATCCCTGGAAGTGTCCAAGGCCAGGTTGGACAGGGCTTGGAGCAGCCTGGGACAGTGGAAGGTGTCCATGGGCAGGGGGTGGCACTGGATGAGCTTTAAGATCCCTGCCAACCCAAACCCTTCTGGGATTCTGCACTTCCATGAAAATGATGTGACCATGTTTCTATCTTACTCAGTAATACATTATACACTAATAAAGTAATCATTCACAAAACACTCTTTAGTTTACTATGCCAAAAAAAAAAAAAAAAATCCATGACAAGTATAATCTAGGAAAGATCTTGTTCCACTAACAACTTCCATAAACAGCCACATGTAATTTTTTCCAGAAATGAGTCAAAAGATCACTTGGTAAGTCACTGGCTGGTACAAAATAGATGCCATTAGGTAAAATTCATTCCAGTGAGCTCCAAAAGGGCACAATGTTGAAGTGCACCGTGGGCTTTGCTTTGAAAACATTCTTTCCCACACACCTGCTAGGCTGGTACAGCTGAATTTTCCCATTCTTGTCAAATCTTTCCCATTTAGGATGAGTAATAGTGCCAGATTTCTGAAGTAATACACCACTTAGTGTCGTATTCCCCAGTAAAGTTCCTCTATAACACTTTTATTTGCAAAGGTTACTATGACAGCTGCTTGGCTGAATATATTTTCAAACTGGGTATTTATGTTCTTCCATAGCTATTTGAATTCTTCTTTTACTTCATGTGCCGAATCTCAAATAAAAATTTTATCAACTTCGGAATGTGAGTCATTATTTAATTGACCAGGATCATTCCATTTAATTGCTATAATTCACCTCATCTTTTGCAGGGTATATCCATCTTCTACCTTCAATCTTTAAGTTACTATATTTCAATTGCTGCACCTTTTTTCATCTTTTATTAATTGATTGAGTTGTGACAATTCCTTTTGAAACACCAAGCAGAAAAGACAAAATGTTTTCATAGATTCTGAGGCCATCACAGTCCTCCAGCCTCCCATGGTGTGTGGGGTGGATCACAGACATTCACACAATCCACCTCAATTTTGAGTTATTGAGTCTGCAGCTCAGTCACTTGTGGTTGACTTGGAACATATCTTCTAGGAAGTTTTCCAATTTCAAAGACTTCAAGTGACAAAAATTATCCCACATCCCATGTGCAGTATCCAAATGTTAAATTGTTCTAACAGCTGAATTATGTGCAATCTTAAAAATTTACACCTCATTTCTGATATAACTTTTTCAGCTTGGGTTTATAGACAGACGATCATTTTCTGCCTGTATCTTTCTTGTGATTAAAAGGGCTTGTGGAATTGTGTATCTTCTCTGATTTATTTAATGGGCTTAAATGCAGGCTGAAATAAGTGGTATGTAACTGCAATAGGATTTTTAAAGACATAATTTAAGGGCTCACTGGACAACTTTGAAGGCAGTTGGTGAGCATGCAGCTGGGTTAAAAAAAAATATATATATATATGTATGAGGGTTATATAGTTATATATGGATGCTACAGATGTGGAGAAGGGACTAAATACCCAAGCAAACCCAAGATGGGAATTTCTGTAGGAAATTCCCTACACCAACACAGCTGTCTAAAGGTTAATGAGTCCAGAGCATGATATAGTTACTATCTCTGTTTCCCTCCTCTTCTTCATCTTCTTGTAGGCATCTTGGAAATTGGTCTCAGGTCCTAGATGGGAAAGGTGAATATATCAGGTATGTCTTAAATATAGAGGGAGGAGCAGAATATGAGAACTACAGCCTGTGATGTTTCAGGGAGTGAGGGAAATTAGCAGGCACTTCAAGAAAAGACTTTCTTTTTTTTTTTTTAATTTTTTTTAAAAGATTTTCCTTAGTAGCTTGGCAACATGTAATTCTCCAGTCTCCCAAACCCTGTCATCTAAGTTATGTTAGGATTCAAACAGCTAGCAGACTGTAAACAGGAGAGATTAGTCATCCTCAGATCCCCAGCATTACCATTTTGGAAAGAGGCAGAGTGGCTCCTGTAGGACCCCGCGCTGTTTACATTGGGGTAGCAGCAGGGAAGAACATGGGAAAGTCAGATATAAATGGCACTTCAGAAAAAAAAGTTGAAAACATTTGCCAGCACTGCAACCTACTACGTAATAGCTCCTGAGTGGTGCTCAGCTCTGTCTCACAGATGCCCTTCAGTAGGATGAACCCGAGCATCACAGTCTAGTGAGCGGGAGACAGTCTGCTGCTCTGTTTGAGCTGAATTCCCTCCTCACCATGGTGACCAAGAGAGTTATATCTGATCTGCTATTCTGGCAAGGTCCTCCATCATTTCTCTGTCTTCTCAGTGCAAGCCTTCTCATCGGCGTTTTCCAAGAAACCTCAATCACTCCACCTGACAGAGGCGGATTCTTTCCAGCAAATGAACACAAAGGCCCAACACTGTCTTTGGAAAAATATGTTCTTCCCTCCTGGAAGGATTCCAAAGGGCAGGCTATCCCCCAGCAAACCCCCTTGAGGACCAACAGCCCAACAGTGGCTGCCCCAAGGTTGTGTTTGAGTTTGTGTCTATAAACACAAAATAGAGTAGGGTAATGGATGGGTAAAGGTGGGGCCTTTCAGTGCTTAGAGGAGTCTTACAAGAAAGATTGGATCAGATGATTTGGTAGTGACAGATAAAGCAATAATGGTTTTAAATTAAAAGAGAGTAGATTCAGACTAGATATTAGGATAAAATTCTTGGCTATGAATAATGTGAGGCCACGGCACAGATTGCCCAGAGAAACTGTGGACGCCCCACCCTTAGTAGTGTTCAAGACCAATTTGGATCAGGTTTGGAGCAACCTGGCATAGTGGAACGTGTCCCTGGATGGACTTTAAGGATGCCTTCCAACCAAACCATTTTAAGTCTCTCTAGTGCCATTTCACTCTGCATTGGAGCACCAACTTCGCAAACACACAAGGTCATCCTGAGGTTTCCAGCTCCAGCTCTGGGATTGTAAGTTGGAGCGATGTTACCTTTAGCTGAGACAACCCAGAGGTCTCAGAGATGCTGTAAGAGTCATCCAAGCCCTGTGCTATTGTTCCTGCTGCTGTGTTTTGTCTGGGCAGCCCAAACTCTTATAAACAGGAAACTGGAGACTTCAGATGATTTCTCTGCTTGAATAGAGATTGGTACAAGTATTTGAGATTGCTGCCCTTCTTCCAAACAAAACTCATTTATATGAATATTCATAGGCAATTAAACTGTCCTGACTACTTAAGGAAATGCCTGGACTTACACATAGATTAATGTGCATGTTTAGGCTACAGGTCTTGCTCCAGGACCTACGGATATCAATCTATTGTTTGGTCCTTAAGCTGCCAGCAGGCATGTTTTTCTCCTGAAACTCTTCTCCCATAAATACCAAATAAAACTATAGTTTGTGCAATAGTCCCAGAGATATCAGTTGACCCAGACTGTATTTGTTTGCATGAGACATCTTTACAGCACTCTGGGGAAAAACCAGAGTTTCAAAACCAGAACATCTATCCTCAGACAAATCTGCTGAACCGTGGAGCTGTATTTCCTGACTTCCAGGTATTTCTTTTGGAGTAGATACAGTAACACTTGTACATCATTCTGAGTCACTCCTTGTGCATATGTGCACGTTACATCCATTTTCTCCTGCGCTGACAGGGCATTGCCAAACGATTTAGTTTAGATAGAGCTGGCTCTTCAGCATAATTTTTCACACACACATTTTAGCGCCCTGAAAGCTGAATTCTGATTTACAACCTTTTTGGAATTTGTTTTTCACCGCGGTTTATGCCAAAGATGTTTTATTCATATAAAACAAATGCCTGACATTTGTTTCATTAAGATATTAAACTTGCACTCCGTTTGCTCTCCTGGAAGACAACAGCCATGTAAAGGATTGCCAGGCCAGGCTCTGGCGTGGGCACAGCTGAGGGACTCAGAAAATGGCATGTGAGCTCATCTTTTGCAGCTCTAACTAGGCAAGCCCTGTTCAAAGCCCTGATTCAGTGGCTATTAAATAAACCAGAAAAGCACCCAACCCCACCCTTTGCAGCTGGAGCTTTGTCTGAATGTGATAAGAGATCATTAATTTTCAATTTGACCTCAGCCTATAACATTCAAGTGGCCTCTTTGTTCTCCTAGCGATGTTACAAGCAAGGTCTGAGTCAAGGGAACAGGAACGGAAATATTAAAATAGTCTTAAAAACCTCTTTAGTTTGTGATCTTGCTCCTCCTAACTTAAACTGAGCACACCTTATCCATTGGACCATCACAGCCCCACGACATGGATTTCCTCTTGGTGACTGCTCCTTTCCCAGAACAAACAGCCCTGGTCAGCCAAGGTGAGCAGTTGTGCAATGGTAATAATGGATATTGAAACTCTGCTGCGAAAACATGTTGTGAACAAATCACTGGGGCAAAGTTTATTTATATCAAATGTCTGCGTGTAGCATTTGTAACAAACCAAAGTCAGAATGAAAGCTGAAATTCACTGATTAAAGTGCTCGCTGTGAATAGCTCATACAGCTCTGAATTCAAAGACAGAGTTGAAGAAGTTGTTATTACAATCCACTGCAAAAAGAGCTATTGTGAACCTATGGGCACATCAACAGCTGTCTATGGAAAATTATTATTATTAGAGAATAGAAAATGTCCTATTTTTAACAGATAATCCCAGAATCTGGGTTGAATTAGAATGAAGGAGAGCCCATCTTCCACATCCTTTTTTATTCAGGCATTTGGCAAGCTGAGACTTTACACAATGTAATTTAGGATGTTTAAATTGCTGTTTGTTACTGGTGGTTTCTCATTGCAATACCTCAAATACTTCAGGAGAGGACATAAGGCTTGGGTCCTTCTGTAAATACACAACTTCCTCCTATGGCTCTTAGGTGCTTTAGGCTGCTCAGTTCAGGTTCACAGGGTTGGAAAAAGATTTTTCTCGGTTGTTTTAATGTGGTTTCTCTGCTTTCAAGTAAATCCAGTTTTCCATCGACTAACTCATGATTTGTACTGAAACAAACCTTTAAATCCTAAGATTCCTCTCCCTCTGACAGAATTAATAGGTCTGGATGGCACTAGAATTTGGACTGGCAATCATTAGAGACTTCATTTTCTCTTCTTTGTAGATGCTCTGGGGGAAGAAATCCTGTTGGGAGATTGTCCTATCAAGTGTGAGGAAAAGGGACGTGGAACACCTTGGCTGTGTCTTCAGAAACTTTCACAGCAGCCTGAGACCTACTCAGAAGCCTTTGGAGATACATGGGCAGAAAAAAAATTTATATGTCAAGTAACTGACCTCAATCTTCCTTTATAGATCTGTACTATTTTATGCAATTTTAAGGGTAGTGGAAAAGGAGGGATGATGGCTTAACTGAGATTTTTGGTGACCGTGGGGTTTTATGCCAGGGTTTTTTTTATGATGACTTTAGTCTTGTAGGTATATGTAGCCTTTCTGTGAAAAAAAAAAACAACAAAAAAAACACCAAACAAAAAGCAGTGTGGGTTTGACAAAATTCAGCTTCCTGGTGATATGTGCTCAGACAATCAGGGAAAACAAGCAATATTATCTGGGTTCCACCACATTATGTGACCTATGTGAACAGCTCAGGCAGAAACTGAGACCTGATAACCCTTTATGATAAATACCCTTATGGAGAAAAGAAATATTGTGAAATACTTTCACAGACAAATGGTGATCTTGAGCAATTTTCTCCTGGTCAGTGGGCAATGCTGAAAGTTGGAGCCAGCACTGATTTTAAATATTTTTGCTCTCTTCACCTCTGGTATTAATCTGCAGTGTGCCACTCTGCTCTGGAGTGATTATCAATGAGCTGAAGGATGCAAACTGCAAATATTGGGAAGAGTTCTTCCAGATCTGTGCTTTGCATTGCAGTGGTTAATATTTTTAATTGCTTTTCACACCCAAATTTTAACTGTCTGAATGTCATATTAATTAAACAAATTCAGGATGGGTTAATTCAACAACTGGAAGGCTTATATTTATCATTGTTCAGTAACACTACCCAAGTGTCAGCTCTTAGTTTGAAAAATTCCTCTGAACTAGTAAACCAGAGAATAATAAAGATACTATAATTTTCTTTCACTAAAATAAACAGAATATTTTCCTAGTTAATTGTTTACATGTCTTACTCCTGTCACTTCTTTCCTTTCATCCTTATTTTTCTTGTTTTCCTTTATTCACATTTCATCTCTTGAACTCCTTATCTCTCTAATCCCTTATCCTTTATGTTTTTGTTTTATCTCTCATTCCACCATTTTATTCCCTGTTTCCTAAGCCTATCTCCGTTTCCATGCTAGGCTCCCCAGGCTTTAAATGCCCTCTGAACCTTTTTTCCCTTTCCCCCAGTTCTGTACCTTTCTCTTCTCTTTCATTTTTCCTTACAGCAATCTCTGCAGAACAATACTAGAAGTTGAGCTGGCAAGCTGACAAAAAAGAACAGTTGGAAAGAAAAGTTTACTCAAAGACAGGCACACTTCTTTAAGTAAAAAAAAAAATCTATAGGAAGGTGTTGCCAAATCATCTGCTTTTTCAGAT
Source organism: Catharus ustulatus (assembly GCF_009819885.2). NCBI lineage: Eukaryota > Metazoa > Chordata > Aves > Passeriformes > Turdidae > Catharus > Catharus ustulatus. Next base: position 36,281,244 of record NC_046227.1, on the reverse strand, counting down.
GTGAAACTTTTAGCAAAGCTCTCTGCAGCGCTGATGTGAGGGAAGGAGCAGGAAACACTATCAGGTTGCCAGATGACTTGAGGATGGTGAGGTGGGATTCTGAACTGCACGTGATAGCAGTAATTCAGGATATTATTCCTCATGTAAAAATAGCTATGCAAAATTAACACAAAGGCTTTGGTATAAAAAGATAAAAGCCAGGAAACTCAGAGGCTGTGCAGCTCTTTTTATCTCATTTCATTTTGGTTTGGGGATTGTGGGGAAACAGCAGAGGAGAGAGAGTGTTTACACTGCAGCATCTGGGCCAAGGTGTAGTCATGACAAAAGGTTACTGCTCTCCTGCTTGGCAATAGGGTGGGAAGAGGACTTGGTGTAAAGGTGATGACTCAGGCTGGGAGCACACGGACAGAAAAAGGTGAAAGGCAAAGCTGGAACAACTCATGCATGTAGGCACCTACAGATCACATGGTGGGTCCATGAATGAGAGAGAATTTCAGCTGTGACTTGCACAGGGGAGTGTTTGTTACTGGGGGTAGAGTAAACCACTTCAGGCTTTGCCTCATAGTCTCAGCTTTCTAAAAGCTTAAAGCAATGTTCCTTCCCTGGAGCCCAAGGGGCTTCAGTTGGCAAATCTCTATTAGATTACATTGGTTTACCCTGAATTTGAATTTCACTCCTGGAAATGACATGGCCATGTGAAGAGAGCTGTAGATGGGATTTCTTTTCCCATCCCCACCATGCGAGGTGATGACCCCAGGCCCTGACTTGCATTCCTAATAGGATAGGCCTTCCTTTGTAAGGATTCTTTAGCACCTGTAGGTTACGTGTTCAATTAGCATCTATATCCTGAACTGAGCTGAGTTGCACAAGCTTTGAAAAAAGTAACAACCAAATGGCTAATTAGGTCAAATTTGGGGCGTATCAAACTTGACAGTGTCTGGCTTACATCACTGTGGATTTACATAATGGAACTTAACGGTGCTGAAGAGTCTGTTGTGTCTACTCTGATGACTCTGTGGAAGCTTTTTTCCATAATTTTCTTTAAAATGTAAAACATTCACTCAGAAGAATATATCCTTGCTAACTTTTCTGTGTGTCTTGTATGAACAGGGCTTTTACTGCTTATTACCTGGGCTACTAACACAATAGTATTGCAATCGGTTATCTTATTTTTCAGAACTCAGTAATCAACGTCAGCAACCAATTGTTTAGCAAATTTCCTTTTTCAAACCAAAGCTATTTTTCAACTGTTTGTTCAACTACAAAAGCCTGGGAGAGATGGCAAAACCCATGAGGACTCAAGGTAAATGCCTTTGTTTGTGTTTTCCAGAGATACTACCTACCAATGAGCAATAACAAAAAAAAAGCAAACAAACCAACAAAATCTTAAGTTAATAAAGTTTTATATTCTTACTGTGGCTTCCTCTGTCTTCTAGCAGCCCATCCTGTACATCAAAGGTCAGAAAGAACACAATGAGTCACTATCAAAACCCAAAGAATGCTTCGTGAACAATTACTATACATAAATTGCAGCCTGGTATTTCATTTCTGTGCCAACTCACAGTAATACAGCCCATTTCCTCTCCTTTTTTTTTTTCTTTTTTTTTTTTTCCCTGCTGCTTTTGTCCATAATAGCAAACAGCTTTGTTAATCTCCTCAAAGAGGTGGACTTTTTTTTTGGGAGGGTAATAATACCATTGCCTTTCTGAGCAGTGGGCAGCAGTGGTATGAAATCTTTTACTCCAGCTCTGTAGGTTACACTTCTTCGGTGTCAGAGTTCCCAACAACTCTGTAAGACTGCCAGGCTTTGTAGCCAAAAAAATCATTAGGAATACTGAAAAGGTCCCCTTTGAAACACAGAATCAAAGTTTCCCCTAGAGAGGAATCAGCTGTACATTAGCTCATTCCTAGCAGAGCAAGTGAGCCCAGTGCAGCTCTGAAACCTGTGCACATCCCTCGACACATCCACTGGCTGCAGGACCAACCACAGGATCCATTCACACAGTTCGGCAAACTTGGTACCTTATACACTCTTATCACTGTCCATGTGGGACAAAACAGGCTTGTTTGGAACCAAAAGTACCTTAGTGACCATCATCCTTGATATTTTATCCTGCCATTCCCAGTTTTCCCACTTTTGGCAATGCCTTGTGTCTGTGACTCTTGCTGTAATCCTCCCCAAAAAGAAGCAGAGACATTCATTCCCTTGTGTAGTATAACATCCAAGAAATAAAAATCTTAAAAAAAATGCTGAACAAATACCATGAAGACAAAGGAAAATTGTTTTTCAGAAGGTAGGTATTATGTGTGTGTGCAATTAATGAATTCAAACCCTGATTTACAATTTTCATTTTATTACCTATGCACTCAAATTCCGCACGCTGGTCAGTTTTAAGTAGTCTGCCGGTTAACATTTATTGCCTCTAACGAGCAATAATATGGACTAGAAAGTTGTGATGACAAGTAGCAACAACTGGCATTCTCTCAACAATTCCACAATAAGAAAAGAGGGAAGTAAGATAATATCAGCCAGCTTCCTTCTGAAGAGGTTTGGTTAAGTCAGAATTCTTCGTTTCAGAAAATTACAAAGCAAAACTACTTCAGACTACTATTCTACCTAGCATGGGAGGAAGATAGTAGATATTTTTAATGTTCCTAAAATAATCACATCCTATTGTACCCAGCTCTAGTAAAAGGTAGACTGAAGTAAAACATTGCTTTGTTTTTGCCTGTTGAATTGTGAGAAATGTTCAAGAACCCTTTGCTTCAGTTCATAATAACAGAAGTAATCAGCTATCAGATCTGTAATCAGTAATCAGATGTGTTTGAGGAATCTATTCTCTAAGCCTGGCCATATGCTGAAACACAGTATTCAGGCAGGTCCAGTGCTTTGAGTTGTCTTCAAAAATATTTACATCAACTACTGACATGAAGGTGACTCCAAGAACGGTTTGTGACTGTGCTTGACAAGTTTGGAGCCTAAATTTTAATTATTTACTTGGTTATTAACCCATGCAGTTTCACTTCCTGTTTTCAATCCCTATAAAGGAGGTGGTTGCACTTACATATCTTTAGGATTAAGATCTAATTCTAGTGGGACTCCAGGCTGACAGCAATTTCTACTTATAAACACACCACTACAGAAATTTGGAATAGACAGTAGTACCATCAGGCCCTCCCAAGATAGGGATATATTGTTAAATTATTTTCTGGGGCAATAGTATCATCATAGAATCATAGAGTGGTTTCAGTTAAAAGAGACCTTAAAGACCATCTCCTTCCAATGCCACTCCCATGGGCAGGGACACCTTTTACTAGACCAGGTTGCTTCAAGCCCCATCATCATGCAAATCTTATAAGTTTTTAATTATTTATAAAAATGGATTGTATTTGGCAACCTTGAGTGAAAGCTGCTATAGCAGGCTAATTCATAAATCTATTTTGAGCCAAATTTCAGCAAAGCATTTGTATTTTTTGTACATTCGTGGTTGATTAATTCTGAAAACTTGCATGTACACATATAATCTCCATTTTTGCATACGCTTATACCTATCTGCAAAGTACAAGTGGCATAAGTGCTGTAGAATTTGCATACATCCAAACAGAAGACTCAGTTCTGCAGGAGAACTTTTAGAATCGTGACCTCTTCTAAGTTATACCAGCAAAATACAGAAAACTCGCTGTCACTTATGATGTAGAGCAAAATGAAAGTAGAGGTGATGAAAGCACTTGCTTGTGAATGAGAGAACAATACATTCTTCGGTCCTTCCCTGCAAAGAAAATATTTCTGTATTTCTGTTTTTTTTTTTTTTTTTAATTTTCTTTTTTCTCTCACACTAACTGAATGTGGGTGGAAAACAGTAGAAAAAGAAAGGGTCGTGTTTGCTCCTCAAAATTTGAAGACGGTGTTTTTTTCCTTTGCCACAGATGCTCCGTGCTCATCAGTTGCCGTGTACTTCTGAGAGAGAAAAGAGAGAGAGAAATTGCCAATAACATTGGTAACCTTAAGTGTAGGCATGCATAAAAATTTGCTGAAAATTGGGTTGTGGTACATGTTCTTATTTTAGATTTGCCCTTGTTAACGTCTTTTTAATAAACAGGTGCATACACTTCCCCAAGCTGTCACTGTTGTTTATCCAGTCTGCACACTTTATAAATCTACTAATGGAATAGACCCAATCATCTTAAGGATCTGTGCTTTAATAAGCTACAGACTCAAAGTTTTCAGGAAAATACTTTCTGGCACTATAGTTCTGCTGGATACAAGCTTCACAAGGTTTGCTTTTCAAGATTTAAAAAAAAAAAAAGCGACACAATTTCACTTCTAAGTTCAGCACAATGTAATAGAGAGTTTGGCACATGCTTGACATTAAGATTAGCAACAAAGTGGGATGGATAGAGGGAAGGGAAAATAAAAAGGTGTAAGAAAGGTGGAGCATCTCCAGAAATGGAGAAAGCTGGGTTGTTGAGCCTGGAGAAGAGGAGGTTCCAAGGAAACCTTACAGCCCCTTCCAGTGCCTGAAGGGGCTCCAGAAGAGCTGGAAATAAACTTGGACAAGGGCCTGGAATGACAAAACTAGGGGGAAGAGCTTTAAACTGAAAGTGGATATGTTTAGATTGGATATTAGGAAGAAATTATTGCCCTAGAAGTGTTCAAGACCAGGCCTGGATGGGGCTTGGAGCAGCTTGGGATAGTGGGAGGTGCTCCTGGCCATCACAGGAGGGGTTGGAACTGGATGGTTTTTAAGATCCCTCCTAACCCAAGCCATTCTATGATTCTGGATCTTGTTAAAGGAACCAAACATTTACTCTGCATTGCATCGAACACTCTTTACTGGATCCATCCCCTGGTTCTTTGAGAACAGAGATGCTCCAGCCCCTCAATCAGGTTTGTATCCTCTGCTGGACTCACTCCAGTAGCTGTGTGCACTGAGGATCTCCAGAATTTAGGGGAATGAAAGCAGCAAAATAAACTTCCACTGTCTCACTGAAGTTGCTTGAACTGTATCATCTTTAAGGTCCTTTCTGACTCAAACTGTTCACGATTCTATGAAAGGCAAAAAAAAAGGCAAGAAAGGAAAAACATTTTACAGCAGCAAGCCTGGGTGCAAGACAGATCGAGTGATTTGCCACGAAAAAAGTTAGACGGGCTCATTAGAGGCAAAGTTATTAGGCCAAGCAAACAGTTAATCCCTGTCACACAGAGGTAACAGAGTTGCCAGCCTTGAACGCTAAATTAAAGGCACATTCTGAGCACCAGAGAAGTGACTCTTTTTTGCAGCTTCCTCAGTACCATCCATCTACCATAATGCTGTGGTGTTTTTCTTTCTTTAAATTCTGGGCTCCAACTAATTACTGGCAGGAAGTGCCTATTTTTATGCCATTAGTATGCAAATGAGTGAGAAGTAGAAAAATATTCTAAAGGAACTGTTACAATATCTGTCCACAGATTACTGGCCAATTAGAACATGGGATTAGGGCTGCAGGACCCCAAAAGAGTATGGCCAAAGTCTTTCTGCTTGGGTGCCTCAAGTGTAGTTTCAATGGGAACTGTATATACACGGTCCTTTTCCTCAAAAAAAAAAGGGGGAAAAAAAAGTTCAAGCCTAAATTGCCTGCTTACAAATGAGCACTTCTACACTTAGAAAATAAATGCCTTCACTTCCTTGCCTCAATTTTTCTATCCATAAATTGGGGATAAAACATCCTGTTTGTCTGCGTTCCAGCACATGACAGGGGCAAATTATTCAGCTGGACTGGAGGCCTCCTCATCTGTCACCCCGTCTGAAAGACAAAACCTGATAAAATTATTTACAATGTGTATGATAAATATGAAAAGATTTTCATGTCTTACCACTTCTGCCTAGGTAAAGCCCATGAAGAACTGTGTCCTTCAGGATGTTTTCACATTTCCACAGCTTTGCAGTGTCAAGAATTCAGAGGTGCTGGACAGGGGAAGGCTATTGGAAAACAACGTTACCAGGATTATTGAACCTAAAAACTTGTGAAACAAAATGCTGCATTATCCTAAGGGTATTTCTCATGCAAATCAGCCTTCTCATTACTCTTTCATAATCACTGACTAGCCAGAGTAGGAAAAAAAATACATAATTCCTCAAGTTACTGGTGTTGATGCTTCTCACAGCTGTATTCTTTGGAAATTCTGCTTCGTCACTCCGTTAGGTGTTACTCATTTTGACTTCCTATTAAAAAAAGAAAAATTAAAAACACATTTCTGTCTACATACCAGAGATAACACCATGCTAAACTGAGTCAGTGTGACAAAACATTTCTCTTTAAAATAGTTTTGCTGGGAAGTTTTGTTACTCAGGGTTGATACAGCTGCCTGTAACAATTACACCTCCAAAGGAGGCCACCAGGTTGATCAAGGAGATGGAGCAAGAGAGGGCTGAGCGAATTGGGATTGTTCAACCTAGGAAAGAGGTGGCTTTGGGGTGGTTTCATTGTGGCTTTCCAGTGTCTGAAGGGAACTTACAGGAAAAAAAGGGACAATTTACAAGACCATGCTGTGACAGGATAACGGGGAACAAGTTCAAATTCAAAGAAGGAAGAAATTAGGAAGAAATTCTTTGCTGAGAAGGTGGTGAGGCACTGGAACAAGTTGCCCAGGGAAGGTGTGTCTGCCCCATCCCTAGAAGTGTTCGAGGCCGGGATGGATGGTGCTTGGAGCAACCTGGTCTAGTAGAAGGTGTTCCTTGACATGGCAGGAGGTTGGAACAAGGAAATCTTTGAGGTCCGTTCCAACCCAAACCATTTTACAAATCTATGATGATTCTATGACAGCACCTGCTCAGTCTCTCCCAGGAGCTGTACCACCTGAAAAGGCTTGAGTTACAGAAAGAACACACACCTCCTACTCATATCTAACTGCCAACAGCCCTGATTGTCACTCTTTTCAGTCGCTTCTCCCAGAAAACCATCATCTTCCTTTTGTTTTTATCTAGCCCACCTGGTGCACAACTCCTCGCTATTTATTCCTCCCACCCCTCCTTGCTCCCAAAACTCTCGCAGAGGGGTTTGGCGCTTTCCTCGCACGGTCTGTTCCCCGTTCCGCCGCTCCGCTCCGGGCTCCTCCTGCCCGAGCCCGGCTGCGGCGGCCGGGCCGATCCCGGCGGAGCCCCCGGCCCGATCCCGGCGGAGCCCCCGGCCCGTGCCGCGGTCCCCGCGGGCAGGGAGGGTCCCCGGGCGGCGGGGCGGAAGGGGGGGCCGGCGCTGAGCTGAGGGAGGGGCCGGGACGCCGGCGCGTCGGTGCCGACGGTCTCCAGGAGGGAGTGAGGAGGAGGAGGAGGAAGAGGAGGAGGAGGAGGTGAGCGCCCTCGGGGTGGGGTGAGAGCGGGGCCAGCCGGGAGGGAGGGAAGGGGTCAGCGGGGCGGGCGCTCGGCTGCAGGACCGGCGGCGGAGAGGGCTCCGGGCGAGCAGCGCCGCGCTGGGCGGGGGGAGCGCAGGGGAGCCGAGGGCAGCAGAGGAGCCGGCTCCGCCCGCCGCGGCTCCCGGCACCTGCGGCCGCGCTCAGCCCGGCCCCGGCGGGGCCCGGAGCGCTGGGGCCGCTCCCCGGGGCCGCCTCCGCCGCTCTAACATGGCTGCCGGCGGGGCCGGGGCTCGGCAGCGGCTGCGGCTGCCCCGGGCCCTTCCCGGCCCTTCCCGGGCGGGCAGCGCGGCCTGGCCGGGCCTGGGCCCGCCGCCGCTGCGGTCACAGTGCCCGCGGGAGCTGCTTCCTCCTCACACTGCTTCTGCCCTTTTGTTTTGACGTGCTGCTTTTTGTGAGCGGCAAAATCTGAGCCCAGTTTGATTCCACGTATCGAAATTAAAATGTTTGTGCGTATGAACAGTTCTGCTGGTGAAGCTGTCGGGGAAAAAATTGCACCCATTCAAGCTTTATAGAAGGAAAACAAAAGCATTGAAAACGCTGCTTGTGCAAAATGTGTGGATTTTAGGCAATCAGTTTTATTATTATAAGCTAAGTACGCCCTGGAACAGAACGCTTTGCAGAGGAGCTGCTTGAATATACTTTGTAAACACATCCCAACTTTAGGAAAGTGTGTCTGGGATGAATGGGACTTGGCAGGTCTGCACAAATCTTTTAACACATGACTGGAGTAGCAGACTAGAGGAGGGAAACCTTTTAAGGTGCAAAAGCATTCACTTAGTTTTTTTTAAGAAGCATAGGAAAGAGGTTGAAGCCTAATTTATGGTTCAGATTTGAGCCCAATAGTCAGGTAAAGTCAAATAGCAGATTTTAGTGTAGGTTATAACAATGGCTTGGCATAATTCAATAGAGCTATTTTATTGGACTCTATTAACCTGGTTAACCTTAAATCTTAGCCATGACAGGGTTTTTATGTAAAGAGCCTCTATACAAAGTACAATATTGAATTGTAATTGAGGCTTTCAAGGCCTCATGTAAAGTGTGTTCTTGACTCATCTTTTTTCCTCTTTCTTAGAAGTCCAGGTGTACTAAAGTCAGTTTAAATTCTGTGAGTCCAGGTTGCACAAATAATTTAAGGGGAGATATAATTTAAAATCAGTCCTGTTTTGAGTTTGTGCATATATAAAAAATGAAGGTTATTCTCAGTATAGAGTAAACACCTTAGTGTTTACAGCTGTAGCAATATACAAGTGAGTTTTGGAATTGACTTGTTTGTAAACTTTCTGATCTATTTCCCCCTTTAATGAATGAAAGTGATGGTAGCAAGAAAACTGCTCAGCTCAGGGAGCTGGTATTTCACAGAGCACCAAATTCCTCCCTCAGCTGATAAAATGCACAGTTTGATTTCTGGGACACCTGAATTTGAGTCTTCTGGGAATTGCCATCAGTTCAACACCGTTAATTAACCCTTGTGGATCCCTTGCCTGCATTAGGATCAGTACCAAGTGCAACAGGTGCTGTTGCAAAAGTGGTGCCTGTAGCTTGCAAAGTGCCTGTGTTACAGCGGAAACCTGTCACTTTTGCTGCTAAGTCACTCAGACTCCAGTGTAAAAATTATACAACTTCCTTAATGTTGTTTTAAAACCAGAGATATAGACATATTTTAAAGACCTAGCTGGCTGGAGGCCCGTTTTAGAGTGGCCGGTAAAAGCAATAAACTATCCTCAAACATTTCTGCTCAATAAAATTTGAGAATATGAAAACAAAAAGTTCCTGGTTTCGCTTTTTATAAATGTTTTCTACACTCTGTGACTGCAAAGTGCTTTGAGCCCATAGCTCAGAGCCACATGCCTTGAGCATTTTAGGCCTCTGTCCCAATTTACAGCATTGAGTTTGTTACTTTCTACTTTGATCAGAGCAGTGAAGTTTTGTGGTTTCTGACCAATCTCCTGCACTGGTAGAAGTGTCTAAATAGATGATTTTATCATTGAAGCAGGACACTTTTAGTGTATTTTGCTTCATTCAGGGCTCCTGGAATCAGCTCCTTGTGCAAAACCTGAATGACTGTTGGAAGCTGTGATAACACCAAGCACTTCCTGACAGAGAAGACCAGTAGTTCTGGCACCATTTACTGTGTTTAAATTCCTTACTGTCTGTAAGCTGGAATATAACTTACAGAAGAGAAATGAAATATCTATACGTTTTGGTGTTTGGCTTCGCAAATCAATATGTTCATCCAAAACAATCCCATGTAGTCCAGCTTGGAGAGCCATGGGGGTAAGGCATTTCTCCTGCAGCTGTTGAACAAATACTTAATGTGGAATACTGTCTTGGATTAGCTTGTCCAATTGCAATGAGGAGGTCTTGGCCATAGACTTGAGATGGTACCTGGTTAAATAAAAGTGGCAACTGCTGTTTCTATGAAAATTGGGTTCACAAATGTAACGTATACAATCCTGTGTGAACAGAATTTTGTTCTGTTGTAGTGAAATACACTGGAAATTTTTAGTGGTATGAGAGTTATTCTTGGTTATAGTAGTGGTAGGTGTTCAATGCTAGGCTGCATAGGGCTTGGAGCAACCTGGTCTAGCAGAAGATATCCCTTCTTGTGGGAGGGAGTTGAAATAAAATTATCTTTACATTTCCTTCCAACCTGAACTGTTTAATGATTCTATTTTATGATACTGGTCTAAACAACAGCATCTTAATAATGACTGTTCCACTGTTGTGTAGTGGGAGTTGTAATAAAACCAAAACAAATGTTTTGCTGACTTGAACAGAGTGAGTCTCTCATTGTTTGCAATCAGTTGTGTAATATACTATTACTTTTAATTAAAAAAAAAATTGCAAAAGTGAAGAACAAACTCTAAATGTAAGCTCAAGGCTGTTGGGAGCTCATGCAGCAGGCGTTTCAGAAAACAAAAAAAAGCTGACTGCTTTTTTCTTTTTGTTTTATTTTTTTTTCCATTTGTATGTGAAAAATGTTCTCTACCAAGTTTGTAGAGCAGGAAAATCACTTTAATCTTTGGTGGCAGAATTGTTAACAAGGGGCTGTGGAGAGCCAGCCTTGGGCTGCCCGCAGCCATCCGTAAGCGGAGCAGTTATCGGTGGGGAAGCGGGGCCTGAGTGCTGCAAGGACACAGAACCCAGTGTGAATTTCACTTCTCCATGGATTTATATCAAAGGATGTCTTAAACGTGCACCTTAGCTGGCCATATTGCTGCATGTCAGATGTGAAAGCAAAAATAAACGTGTGAAGCACCAGGCAGAGTAGGAAATGTAAATCTGAAAACCACGTCTCCAGTCTGTTATGCTAAATCCTGGACCACATCTATAGGAATTCATGGGAGCATATATATGTTTTATTTTTGATCAGCAGTATTTCCTGTAGGCAAGAAATCAAAGATCTTTTCAAGTTATAAATGACAATAAGTAGGGAAGCCAGTATTTCAGATTGCTGGTATTTTGGGTATGAGTAGCTCTTTGATGTCCAAATGAGAACTGGATAAATGTCTAAAATTAACAGTGAAGTATGTAACATTAATGATGAAATGCAGAAGTTGGAGGAAAGCAGGCAAGGCCAGGCACTAAGGGTGGTTTGTGTGTGTTTTTTCCCCCGAATAATTATTATTTTAGGGTCAAAACAAAGAACAAAAACAGTTGTGATACATAAACCCTGAAGAAAGTAGGTCTTGGATAAGCAATTTGATTTAGATATTTGTGTGTGTATAGGTTTGCATATAATCAGAAGTGCAAAATTTATTACATATGTAATTTGCTGGATTGTAGTTTTGCTGAATTATGAAAAAAAATGTTAGGGTGACCCAAAAAAGGGGAATTGAATTAGTTTTGCATCTGAAAACATCTGTATGTGTTATGGCTCTACAACAGTGTGACCGGTGTGGCTTTGCATGCCTTTTTCCAGTTTTGTTCCAAGATTATTTTTGGGCAGCCTGTGCCTGTTTGTGCAGCAGGTTGTCTGTGTTACTGATGCTCAGTGGTACAAGTATGAAATTGCCCAAAATACCATGGGAGTGTTTCTTCTTGGAGGTGCAACAGTGGTTCTTAAGAAGGTCACTTTGGCCATGCCTCTGGCAACAGAAAATGTGTGGTGGTCATGGTCTTGATGGATAAAACACCATCCAGAGTGCAAGATTTCTTTCACAGTCATTTTTAGAAGCTGTCATTGAGATAAAAACACACCCTTCGCGTTCACACCTAAGTAATTGGATGCAGATTTAATATGATGCAGTGTTTTATTCCTTCTTGGGATGGAATCTGTGTAGGGCATGACTCACCCTGGCAGGATTCAGCGGTCAAGCGTGTTGGAATGAAGGCTGAAGACCTCACTGTTGCTGTGCCTTATTTTCCTCAAGAACTGAGAATCTTGGTTAATCCTCCTAAAGCTTAATAAAATACACATATTAGAAACAGACCTGTTGTAAAGCCATTGTGTGGAAGAACTTCCAGAATATCACAAACCTCCATGCATACGTGCAAGAGGAAAATCTTGGGACTGCTTAAAACCAAGAATGGATGATTAGGCAGAGCAGTGATGGTGTGGCTTAGCTCCATTTCTAGACCACCTCTTAGAAAAATATCCCATTTTTTCCTGTGCTTTCCAATCAGTTTTGGGGGAGGAAAAAAGGCAACCTCAGAGTTGTGTGTTAATAACCATATTGTGGAGCATGTGACTGTATAAATCTTGATTCTGTTTTGTTGGTGTTTATCTACCAGGTGACACCTTTGTAAATAGAAATAAAATCTCTGTTGCATTATGATAATAAAACTTTTTTATAAGTATCTTGCCTAGTATATATAATTAAACAAGTGATTTCTCAGAAGCACCATAATTTCCCATCATTTTTAAACAAAAATCTTAATTGAAGTACTGCTCCTCATTTCATCTGAATTGCATTGCCTATGTATCTTTCTGCTTTAATATTTACTTTACATACAAATATGCCCAAACCCAAAAATTCAACAAGTAGTTGAACATATTGCATCTTTTTTATTTTGGTTCTTTCAAGGCTTACACAAGGAATATGCTGTGAGATGACTTTGCTAAACAAGAAATCCACCAAGACCCTGTGAAGTTCTGTGTTTTATGATTTCCCAGTTGAAAGTTTTCCCTGGCTGATTGCAGTTTAATACAGCAAATTTCTGAGCACAACTTTGTGTTTGGTCTGAATTAAAGTTCTCCAAAAAAACAATAACATCAGCTTGTTGACGTTACAGAATAATTTCTTGTCCTGATCTTGCTTTAAGAAAACTTTAATGAGAAATATGCTCTTGCTGTTGTTAAGTCAGTTTTCTTTTTGTTGTGATTTAAATGTAAAGGCAAGATTTATGGAAATGACTGCAGGGTGGTGCTGGCCTAATTAGTCATTATTTCTGGCAAGGCATAAAAAATTGGTTGTTCTTGTGCCTAAAACTAATAGTGTATTTTGTATTTAATCTGTAGGTCTTTTGTTAAACAAATGGTTGTGCTAAAAACTGCAAAATACACACATTTAAAGTTTGTATGCTATTATTTTGCATGCTGTTTTGGCATGTGATTTAAAATTTTCATTGATGGTGAAATTTAATACTATGTATATTTGAAATGTATATATTCCTTAAAAACCAAGAATAATAGTAGCTGAGCTGGAATTTGCAGTAGAAATTTTGGAATTGAGTGTGGCTTTTCTATCACTGTCTATTCAAGGATTAAACACAAAGCACTGCAGTGCTTTATAAGAGTACTAATACCTATTACGAGTTTGTTTTTTTTTTTTTTGCGAAGAGTTTTAGGATTACCCATGTGATATGTTCCCCATTGGGCTGAGGGGTGTCTTTTAGGCCTTTCTTTTTGTGGGCCTTGTTGAGATGAATTCCCAGTAATTGGTATTTCACCCAGAAGCGACCCAGGTGACTTAGGAATTCCAGCACCTTCAGCATGTGGAATGTCTGTCCTAATCAGGCTTAAGAGAGGGGGGCATTAACCCAGTAGTGATTGAAACCTGCCTTCTAAAGGAAAACATTCAGCAGGGCATGTGACACAAATGCTCCTCTGCGCCTTTGCCCTCTCCTTGTCCAGCCACAGCTCTTGGACATCCTCAGTGGCCATGGGCTGGTCCTGAAGCACAAAGCTGCTCTGCATGTTCCTCTCCATGAATCCATTTCGTGATTAAACTTCCAAAAGTTACAGCCCCCAACACGCAACTGCAGTTTCATGGTAGCTCTGACATTATTTTACTATTCATGCTGTGAATTTCATTCTATAGTAAAATGAATATTATATTGGCCTTTTAAGTTGGTTGTCAGTGGAGAATTGGGAAGCTACACTTAGAGCATCTGTATGCAATCTTGGCGACAAGTAGGACCCTCTGGAAAGCTGTTACTGTTGGGGCAGAACTAATCATTCCATGTGAAATTATATAAGGAGAATTAGCTTTGACTCTACCTCATTTCCTTTCATACCGCTGTGAAAATAAGCTTAGGAACGTCAAAGCTTCCCTCCTTATTTCTCTAAGTACTTTGTTAAATACTTCTTTTTATTAAGGCTTATTTATTGGAGGTGCTGGAAAAGAAAATATAACTGTCTGTATTTCTAGGTGCTAATGGGATGTGCATCCTTGCCCAGTTTGGCAGTTGTGATTTCTTTCCCAGGACTGGATTCCTGGGATCAGTTGACGTTGCTTTCTCTGTGCTTTGACTTTATTTCCCTGGCAGATCATTGCAAGTACTCCAAGTTTAAGGTAGCATGCTTCGTGTGAGAGAAAATTGTCAATCACAGCCTGCCTGGGCTATTGAGAAAAGAGAGATATCAAAAGCCTGCTTGGAGCTCTAAGGAGCAGTCAGGTCACCTGCTGAGTCGCCTGGCAGGAACCTAAACTCGTGCAGCCTTTAAGTTGAGGAAAGAAAACGGGGATCTTGGGAGGTCACTGCTCTGGGCTGAGGCCCTGAACTGGATGTATGAGTGTGTAGTTCAGTGTCAAGCCAGGGAGATGAACGGGCCATTCCTGACATGTTCTTCTTACCAGGTCTTAAAAACAATCAGTGGAGATTTGTGTAACCCCTCCATAACCTAATCCCTTGTTTAGCTATCCCTAGTGTAGCATAGTTCCTTTAATACTACTCTAATTTTTTCCTAACCTGTTAAGCTTCTTTTTTTTCCGGTTTTTTTTTTTGGTTTTTTTTGTTTGTTTGGTTTTTGGTTTTTTTTTTTTTTTCCTGCAGTGGATATTTCAGTAGTGGGGCATGATTCTTTTAACTGCTGTTAACCTGTTTTGAAGGCTTGTCTCATCTTTCTTTACCTTTTTTGGTACTCGTTGTTTACCTCTCCTAGATTGCTTAGGTTCTCTTTTGAGCTCATTTACTACATCTGTATTGAAGCCTCAGTGTAATGTACAACCTTAGGATCAGTGATGAACAGAATAAATCTTACCATCTTTTTCATATGGTGCTCCTATCATTATTATTAGAAATTGGAATTATTTTGGCATTCAGTTCAGTATTAAAACCCCAGTTTCAGTTTTGCTCTTAATCCCTTAGTCTCATTTTTCTCAATTCTAACTCAGTTTCCCAGAATGCTTGCAGCATTTCCCAGGTAACTACCAAGTAATGAATGAAAACATTAAATAATCCTGCACCAAAAATGCCAAGAGGAAGCTTATTTTATTCAGAGTCCTGCAACCTGTACCTTGTTGCAGAGCCAACCTTTGGAGCTGGAGTCACAGAATATTTGGGTTGTGCTCTGATTTCCTCATTGTCTTTGGAGCCATTGGTGGTCTTGGTTCTTTCTGTCTGTGTCTGTCTTGCATTGAGAAGCCTGAAATGGGACAAATCAAATCTGACATCTTGTAGCTATATGTTTTTAGGGAGGGGATTTTTAATGAGTTGAAAAAAGCTTGGAGAATGTCTACATGGATCTGTACCCATGGGTGACTCAGTTTCTCTGAGTGGTGTGTAAAAATCATCTTTAATTGCACTTCTATGTCTGACTCACAAATGGTCATTCTTCATGGCTGCTAGATCAACACTTTGAAACACCCAAAATTTGATCAATCAGTCTCAAGATCTGAAGTGTTATTTTGTGAAACATGTAGACAAGGGAGAAGGGGAAGAAATGCTCTCTACTTCAAAACCTTTTCTTTCTTGCTACTTGCTCGGAATATAATCTGCAGACATTTTTCTTGTATGTTGGTGTTTTACTACACCTGATGTGGTCAGAAACACATTTTTTTCCTCTGCCCTGGCATTTCCAAAACCAAAGCAACTACGAGATGCTGACAGAGTTGGGAGGACACAAGGACTGTGGCTTTCAGTTAAGGCAGATGTGATTGCAACATCTGTGCCTAGGAAAGCTGCAGTCTGATCTGCCTTCTGTCTTCAGGATTTCTGGGATTCCAGAAGCAGAAGTGGTGCAGATAAGACATGTCCTCTGAGGTTTTGAAAGGCTTCTGCTCAGATTGTAAAGCTCTTCCTTATTAGGCCCACAGGAAACACATCTCCTCTAGCGCAGCCAAATTGGTATCATTGTTAAATACTTCTGCTCGGGCTCTCCAGTGGTAACTCTGCTCCGTGGTGGGGTTATTTGGGATGAAGAGCCTCTGTGGTTGCCTCTGTGTATTGACTAGCTGAGTATATTACTGGCACGTAACTGTGTGTGGTAATTTCTGACTTGGAGGCTGTGATGCGTTCCAAATAACAGTTTATAGTGGGTTTTCCACCTTTTTCCTTAAATTGGACTCTATAGGCCTAAAATTTGGGACTTCTAACTTGAAATCTCCATTAGAACTCAATGTAGTAACTAGGAAGAAAAACCCCAAAGCCTTGGCAGCAGACAAATGAAAATTCATTTTCTTTAATGACTCTCCCCTTTGCCAACTGTATTCTTGGAAAATGGGTCTTTGCACTCAGTTTGTTTTCAGTGCAACAACTGTGTTGGTTTCTGGGTGGCATAAAATTGTGCATATTCCTCTCTGGGTTATGAAGGAAGCCCTGCCCTGTCCCTCATCTCTGAGCAGCAGTCATGGGGCTGCTTCCTGACCTTGGGACTGTTCTTACATTGGGGCTCCCCACTTGCTGTGCTTCTCCTCCTCTGTGTTCTACTCTGAAGGTTGTGCCAGGTGAGATGTGCTTGCTGTTCTTTCTCCTTTCAGGTGAGCTCCTCTGGCCTGATGTGCAGCTGGTGGGAAGACAGGAGCTGGTGGCCTTCCTCTGTTCCATCTGTACCTTTGAAAGGACTTCACTGAATGCAGTGCACAGCAGGCAAAACAGGTATGATCTGTGGGAGTTCAACAGCAAAAACTTCAGAAAAGCAAAGATTCACTGCCCTAAGTTCACAAATCTGTCCTGCAGGAGTAACAGTAAGACATTATAAAAGTTCCCAGTTGAAACATTGAGACAATGTCCACATGACCAAAGCAGGTGGTTTGCATAGTTTCTTTCATGCTTATTTTTTGTGTTGTTGTCATCATACCAGTATGTGACCAAATGAATATGCTTTTCTGTCTGTGATGTTTAAAATGTGATTACCTGAATATTGATAGTGTTTGGTGCTTAGAAATATTTGGAGAGTTTTGTACCTCACTGGATTGTACATAGAGTAATGTTGGGAGTTGAACAGTGTATTTCACTGCAGACAATCCTAAAATAAGTTCTTAATAATCTGGATGCATTAATATTCATTTTTAGAGTTTACATTGTTAAATGTTAGTTATTAAATTCTGTTCAAAATGTAAACTCTATTCTGTTTTGTTGCATTAATTATGCAAGTTTGAAATTCTCAGTTTCATTTTAAGGTAGAGCTTTTTATTTGTACGTAGCTGTTGAAATAAATTACCAGTACAAGAAAACATTCTCCTAATAAACGAGGGATGCCTGGAGTTGGCTCTGCTAACTGAGACAATTTAATTCATCCATCATCAGGGATGATGTTTCTTAGCAACACAAAGTATTTTCACCCGGGGCGCTTTCACAAACTTTCACATTTTTCTTCAAATGCAGCCTTGGTAGTGTTTTATATGACCTAAAGTTCGTCCATCTGTCCTGAAGCTCCCAATACTTTGCCATTCTCTCCAGTGATCAAATGATCCGATATATGGGGTTTTTTTTCAGCTTAATAATACACAAGTTGACTACAGAATCATTTCGCATGTCAGATTTTCCGAAGGGTTCTGGGAAATTATTTGTTGCTCTGTATAGCAAAGCTAAAAGTTATTGAAAATGTGTTGCAGTTTCATAATAAAACAGATCTGAAAATTATTGGCTGGAGAGCCAACTAAATGCTTTCTGATAGCCACAGCCTCAAGGGGGATACTTGGATCATTTGTAATAAGGGGATATCTTTGATATCTTTTGGTGAATTGACTAGTATTCTGTTTAGATCATTATTTATGAAAAAAACTGGCTTGGTACGCAATGTTACATTATCAAATTGTTTGGGTGTAAGAATTGCCTTAATGTATCGCCAGAATTTTCCCTGTTTATTCTTTTCATGTGCTACATAAAATCAGAAGAAGCTGTTGATCCATTAAGACTACCTTTACTTCTTGCTTTCCATTTTTTCAACATGTGTGGGGATGATTTGATCAGTGTAATTACCACCTGGGGAGACTTGGCTTGCTCAAGAATCCCCTTCAGGTATGTAACAGGTGTTGTTCAGTATGGAGAGCACACATCTTCCAAGTGCAATGTGTTATTTTGCTTTGAGAAATAATATATCTTGATTTTTTTGCTAAACTGCTCGGAAGGCTTCTGTTATGTGAAGAAGTGACTAAGCCTTTGCTTCTGTCTTGCTTTGAGAGGAAAAGTTTAAATGGTTCTTTGTCAGCAGGGCATGGTGACAAGTGTTTGGAAAAGGTTGTGATGAGGTAATTATTACTCAGCTTATTTCACAAAGAAGGTGTACAGAAACCCTTTTAAATCATGGGAAAAGAAGTTACAGAAACATTGATTTAATTCTTCCTCATAGGTAGAAAAATTCTGTGTTGTAGCTCCTGTCATCTTAGCTTCAATTTGCTGAGTTTTCACGTAAGCACATGAAGTCTTTGTACATGTATGCAAAAAATTGATGGGACACTTAGCTGTATGTCCAAGCTGGGACATCTTGTTTGAGGTGATCTTATTGCAGTGTAGGTGTTTGGTGCCCTGGTGTTACTGTCCAGCATCTTGCAAGTTCTCAAGGTGTTCCTTGAAGTCCTTTGAAGGACTTCCACCTAAATTGGAAGCTTTTTGTGTTATCCCACAGAAAATGATATGTGATAAAAAAGGGGGAGAAATCTTTTGCTGGCCAAGCCTTTAAGTCTCAAGTCTTTGAAAACATCAGCAGTAACTTGTCTCTGATGTTGCCTTACCTGTGAGTTGGAACTCTGGGCACCTTGCAGAAAGGTTGGGGTTCTGTTTGCTCCTGCAAGGCTTTGTTGCATGTGATGACAGACTATCTGCATTTCTACCTCTGCTCGAGCATCCTGGGATCATTTGGGAAGCTCCAGAATCCGCTGTAGGCTCTGCTTGCCCTTTCAGGTTCTGTTAAAAAAATCCCTTGTAGTTGTGGTGGCTCCTCCAGACACCTGCAGGGTCTGGTGTCAGGGATGTTTCCGGCAGGCTGGTGTTTGCCCTGCAGTAAATAATGTAGCCATGTTGTAGACCTGTGTTTGCATCTTGGGGCAGTCAGTAAAGGCTGACATAAAGGCTGGTAATTCATATTGCAGAAAGTCAAATTTAGAAAATTAGGTATTGAAATTGCTTCATAATTGAGACTTCATTTTTCCAACTGTAAACCCGGTGTCTCAGTTTACAAATGAAGACTGCCACAGGCAGGTAAGCACAACCTGTTTCATATGAAACCAAACCTCCCAAATGCTCTCCAGAAATTAGCATGAGAACAGTTTTATTTTGATGAAATCTTTGCTTGAGTTAGAGAAATAAATATTTGCATGGGGTTCACAAGCAAAATATAGCTCTGCTATGAAGTACTGGTGATGTGCCAGACTTCCAAAAATTCTGGGTAAGTTCCTTTTCCTTGGGAACACTTTTTATGTGGCAGAATGGTTACTCAGGGTAGGTAAGTGATAGCAAAATGTTACTTGAGTGCTGTGCTACAGACAAATTGATTGAAAAATGTTACTTTTAAACCATAGCCTGCCTTGCTTTAGTGAAGCAGACACTGGGCTCCTTCTCTTATCCATGTTCTTTCTCCACTAGGGATTTTCTGTGTATTCTGTGCAGTTTCCTATGGTTAGCTATAAGGACATGAAGAATTGATAAAAATTGTCTTTTTGAAGGTAGTGAAAGGCCTAGAGTCAGTCTGATAAATAGAGAGGGATAACTTGTAACGATAAACACACAGTAGTGTCAAAACTGTTGTAAATTTTCAAAAACTACTTTTCATCCTCATCCAACCATGACTCAAATAAAGAACATTCCCTTTATGGCCTGCAGCACAATACAAATTGTACTTTGCTAGCTTTCAGTTAAAGCGATGAACATATTACTCGAATTTTAGGAAAGAGAATTTGAAAACATACTATATTTAGAGTTTAGTCTTGAAGTTATAGGAATAACTAGTGGTTCTTGCTGTTGTTGCATCTTTCAGTGTTCTTGTGCAAAGAATGACTTGATCAGAGTTGTCACTGGGAACGTTTAGTTTTTCATGCAAAGTATTTTTGGGCAGCTTTTATTTGGAAGAGTATGGGATGGAATATAAAAGAATGTGCCTAAGAAATTATCAATTATGTTAAAATATCACAAAATTGTGATTGATTGGGTGTTGCTTCTGCAGCTGGTCTCTGAAAAAAGGTGAGTGCAAATCCAGTTAAAGTAAAGTGGGTGTTTGACCTTGGAATTTTTATTTATGTAGTTGTCTTTTCACATACTTGAGAAATCTATGATTTTATTCTAATTGGAATTTGGACACATTTAGGAATGAGCAGTCAGTTGTTGTGTTTACATTAGCACACATAATTTGAGAGTTTGCTTGAAAGCAGGTATGATTTCATTCAGCCTCTCTAATACACAAAACTATTGTGTTGTCAATAAAAATCATAATTTCTCTACATTACTGAGCTTTATTTCCAGGAGGAGTGCATGTATTTCCAAGGAGTAGTACATGAAAGGGTGGGGGCATTTTTAGAATCATGAAATGGTTTGGAAGGGACCTTAAAGACCCTCTGTATGAAGTATAGAACATCCTGAAATAGGTGCAATCAAATAAATCCCAGTTATACAAACAAAAAGTGAGCATCAAAATAGTTGTGTTTCCAGTATTAATGATCTGTATTTTGTATGAAAGGCTGACCTGTTTGGGACCTTTTCTTCAGAAATAAAAACCAGGCTGATCTGTTTCTCACACAATTGAAAGGGCAGTTGGAAATTTGGTTGATCTTATTTTTTTCAGCGTAACTATCACAGGGAATGAGAGGGCCAATTGCTGGGATTGCAGAGGACTGTGCAGCCCCAGGCATCTTCCACTATGTGCAAAGACTGATTCTGGTTAATGCAAACAAATAAAAATGAAGAGCCTAAGTTCAGACCAAACACTGATTCAGATCAGGAAAAATATGACCCTTCCCACTGGCTTAAAATGGATGCATGAGGTTTATATGTGATGATTGATATAAATCAAGGGAAATAGGCATTAGATTACATATTCGTCATTGTAATTGTCACTTGAATTGCTTAGCATTGTAACCTGGTAAGCATTGGCCAGTGTTGTGTTTAACTATAGAGAAAGTATTAGAAAATTATAGTCTGAATTTGATTCAGTTGAGTATGATAGTCTCAAGCTCTGCAACTTGGAGTTTGAGGCAGAGAGAGAAATGGTCAAGAGCCTGCTCATTCTGGGTGTGGGGTTTTTTACATTTGGTGATCTCATTACTCAGGTATAAAGCAAGCATTTTATTGCAATAATAATCTATTCTAGATGCTATTTTTAGGCCAATATAAACCTATTTAAAATATCCTATATTAAATACATAAATGCGTTCCTGTGGCCAAGTGAATTTTGTCCACACAATTACGTAACTAGCTTAAGTCACTTTTCAGCTTCCAGCCTCTTTAATTCAATCTATGGAGTACAAAGAATTAAATGTGTCCAGTCTTACTAAACTTTTGGTTCATTTCTTTATGATCAAGGAGATGATTTACAGTTAAGATTTTGCAATGTGGACCGTTATTATTTTTGTAGACCTGCTCTCTTCTCTTTGCCTGTTCACTCCTGAGTTTTTGCATTAGTGTGGGCTTTTCATTTAACATCAGTAAAAACTCCATCAGAACTTCTTAGTGTTGCCAGTCTCTAATAATTTAGAATATTTTTTTTTTTGCATGTGACTGTGAAAAATATCCATGTGTTCTCATTGTTAATGGAAACTACAGATGAGAACCTCAAAGAGGAACACCGAGAGGCATCCTCTCTAGGTTGTCCACAGTGTATTTGGTCAAGAAAAGAAACAGTTTAAGGAATGTGACATGTGGTTCTTGATGCAGAAAAAAAGCTTCTCTATGCCTAATACATTGGAAAATATTTGTTCAAGAGCAAGTCTCCCCTATGCAAAATTTGCCCCTGTAGCATTATTAAGGTCAGTATCCATGTAGGTTCTCATTCTTACTCAATGTGGTGCCTGAGGTCAGTTTTGGCTTGTAAATGAAACTTTAAGGACTGTTTTGTCTGGTCCTGTTAAAAAGCATCTCTGTAAGTTGTTTGTTTACAAATTTATTTATTCCTACTCTTCCTGGGCTTGTCTTCAGTTCCTGCTTAAAAAATAGCAGCTGTAAATGAAACATTGTGTCCTGCTTCACAAGGTTTGTGGAAATAATCCTTATATGTTTACATATACACTCACAGACTGCTTTTCGGTATTAATTTGAAGGTGAACGTTTTTAGTTCTGGATGTTGAGTAGATTTTTCTGTGTGAAAAAATGTGTTGGGAGTTTTGTGAGAGTGATTGTAGTTGATGAGTACTACAGTCTGTGATCCAGGGAGGAATTATCAAAATGCTGTTTCATAAAAATCAAATAAATTCTGTAACTGATCAAGTGGGCAAGTTCACATGTCCCTGTAGTTCTCTGAACATCCTGGCTTGACTCATTACTACCAGAGAGGTGTCTGCACTTCATCATGTGTTGGCATGTTCCCTGAGACTCAGCATTCCTCTTCTGTATTATTTCCTGATAGTTCTTTCATTAATCCTTCAAAAGTGCTGGACTGCTTAATGGAGTCGGAATAAAAATAATGCATTTTCAGAAAGTCTTCCAGTGTGTTGTGTTTGCTTTCTGCATCTCACTTAAGTGTTAATCAATTAAGTGATTCTGATTCTAGTCACTCCCCAGGTTAGATCCCAGCGATACAGGGATGGATAAATGTACTCTGTAAATTAGGTGTGAAACGGTTGGGGAAATGCACAAGCTGCTGCTCTGCAGAGCCAAGGCAGGTCTGGCTGGGCTTTATTTTAGCTCATGTGTGGGCAGGCTGGCAAGGCTAGTGCTGAGCTGGAGAGAAGTGGATGTCCTGGGAAGAAATTGCTCCTTGAAGGAAAATGCTCAGGTGTTCATTTTCTACCTGTTCTTTTCTGTCTGTTTATTACTTGAGTTCTGTCACCTGGGCTGTTTTGTTCTGCTTTTCTGTCTTTTTTTAACATTTTAACTTCTAAACTTCTTAGTTGGTAGTTGTGAGTCACAGGCCATCAGGTTTTGCTTATAAAACAGGACCAGAATATTTTAATAAAAATTTGTTGCCAACTCTCTTTAAGGATTCTGCCTAAAAAGTACAGCTTAGTTTATGATATTACATAGACAGTGCAAATAAAGCTTGTGTTTCTTAGGTATCATTATTTCAAAATTAGATTTATTATAGGTATATTATGGTAGGTAGAATTTTAACTGAGAGTGGCTCTTCCCTGGCAGTGGATGTCTGAACATGCCCAGTATAATCTCTGATTCAGCTGGCCTGGATACGATTAATTGGTTATTGATAATAAATCCATTTATGTGCTGTGTGAACAGTGGAAAAAGATCAGAAGTAAAGGTGCAGCTGCCTCCACTTTCCTGGTAAAGAATCCTCGTCTTGAAAGCCCAGCCTTGGCAGATGCCAGACTTGCAGACCTGGGCCTGCTGTAGTCTCCACTTAAGATACTTCCCCAAAATCCTTTTGCCCACTCTGAAATCATTTCACTGAATATATCTTACCCCTAGCATTTACATGTTCAGCAACCTGCAAGTTCTGCTCAAGCTGTGAGTTTTAGAGGGTGTCTAATGTTCTGTTTAAAGGTGAGGATCCTGAAATATTTTTTTTTTCTTTTAATTTTATGAGCATTTTATATAATGATGTTCCTGTCATGCTTTTGGCCATGAATCAGCACAGCATTTCTGTGCAGGCTTTAATTGAAGCGTGGAGTTGTCTTGCTGTGCAAATGTTGAAGTCAGTGAGACTATTAATTAAAATTAAGTATCTGCATAAGTGCTTTTGCTAAAAATAAGTTGCTTCATAACAGCTTTGGGCCATATTTGGGAAGGAGGGGGCTGTTTTTTTCAAACTTTGGAAATAGGTATATAATTCTCTCTGAACTGCATGATGATAAAATGTAGCAGCAATACCAGAGGGCAGAATGTTGATGGGAAGAAGTGTGAGCTTTCTGCCCTGTCAGATGTCACCTAAGCTGCTATTTATTGATTTTTAAACAGAATAAAACTGTTATGGCTTTTGTATTGCACAGAGACTGGTGGAAAACTTGAGAAGTTACTGCTTAAGCTGCTACTTAGTGGAAGCACACAAGTGACAGAAATCAATCAGTTCTTTATCTTCCTTTCCAAGTGCCTGGTTACAACTCTGTTTTTCTTCCATCAGTTACTTAAAGTTGGAGCTTCTCAGAGTGAGTCTCCTTAGCTGCTTGTGCTGTGTATCATTTGTTTTCTAGCTGTGTTTGAAGCTATTAAAAATATTACCAGGGAGTACTGAGCTGTGGTTTTTCCCATATGTATTAGACAATTTACAATACAAATTTACTGTACAATTTACCTTATAAAATGATCTGATTTATTAATTCTCATGGTACCTTGACAAAACAGCATCCTTTTATCTCCTTAGTCTGGCTCTTTACCAGACTCACTTTATCATGCCAGCCTGTTACCTTTTTTTCTGAGTTCTTTCAAAAATAGGCTCCTTACAAGCTCTAGCATTCCTCACCTGCAGCAAACCAATAAATTAATAGTGGAGGGAAGAGATCACTTGATGAGAGTAAGGTGCACCAAGCTGCCTGTGCTGTCAGGTTTCTTGTTGCACTTTTCTGTCCCTTCCAACACTGACCTAAAGATCTCTGACCTGCCTTTTTGAAGGTGTGCATAAAGCAGTGGCCCCAGAGTTAAGCAGGAAAAGATGAGGGACCCTATTTCACATGATGAAGCCCTGATGAAGCCTTGTGTTCCTGAGGTCACACAGAGATCTGGTGCAGGATTGGAGCACGGGTGTTTTCTGACCACAAGATGATTCTTCTGAGGTGCTGCAGCATGGTGTGTGTTGGTTTCTTACTGCTGCTGTTCTTAGTCTTTATCATTTATCATTTACTCCATGCAGAAGCCGAGAATCCCACTGATATGTGAATAGTGATTCTTGCTGAACATCACATGGTTGTTTCTAAAAGGGAGACTCTGTAGGTTCCTATTTAAAGTCATTTATTAATGTTGTTGATGCATTTGCTTAGTGCCACTGCCAAAGGTTGCTGTAAAGCACTGTCACATGGACACAAAGCAAAATTTACACTGTTTGGGGAAAAATACCAATGTTACCATCTTTACTATGAGCATGTCAGTTGCTCTTTATTGCTTTTTAAATTTGATTTTGTTGTTGTGTGGCGAGCTTTTCAGTAAACATAGTGGTTTCATTTATATAACACTAGAATTATTGTCAATGCCCAGTTTCATAGTGCGAATTACGTATGTAATATTGTGTCCAGTGGGATCCTGTATCACAGAATTTGCATAGTTATAGTGCTGGTGACATCGTATCTCATACAAAGAACCCAGGGACCTGATACAATATCAGTAAAACTGTCTCCTAGGTATGATTCAAACAGTTTTATTAGCAACATATGGGGTATGAAGGAGCCACAGAGGGTAGTTTTGAGTGTAAGGGTGCTGGCCTATCTTTTTCAGCCTGTAATTATATCAGTCCTCTTCTATGGCATTATTTGTTGCTGCTCTGGGATTGCAGAAAAATAACTACTAATATGATGACACAAAGGATCAGAATAAATTATAATTGTTGACTTTACAAGAAATTCATTGGCAAAAAGGCTTACTGTCCAAAGCTTGGATGTCATTTCTGGTGCAGCTTCAGAGCTAAGCCACTGCACTAAATAATATAGTTTTGAAAGTGTTAGGGTTTTCTGGCAGCCTTATCCTGCTGTATTGGATGCTTTTGTGATCTGACAGATACAAGGAAGAAACTTTTTGGCTGCATTTTGGTTTTTAATCTTGAGCTAAAGAAGTGCATTTTGTTTAATTGGTAGTGGGATATTGAACTCTTGTTCCCCAAATGGAACATATTCTAATTAATCATCTTGAAATAAAGAGTTCATAATTTAAATTATGACATTAAAAACTTGCGAAAATATAATTAGAAAATTACAGTAGTGCTCTGTTTAGCTGTACTTCTTAAAATCATAAACTATAAAAAAATAACTTCTACATGTTGTAAAAATGATAAAAATTTGGGGGTTTAATGTTTCTGCCAGTTGGCTGAAGAGCCACAGTTTGTATGTGGCTCTTAAAGAAAAATGGTATTTGACTACTTCCCAGATAATTTTTTCAAATCCATGTGTTTTAAAACACTGGGCTGAGCAATATCTTTTTGCACAAGAGCCTGTGTAGGGAATTGGGACTGTTACTTGGACTTTAGTTGTTTGGACTTTAGTCAGAGTTACTTCTGAAGATTTTTATTCCTCATTAAGGTTCAACATGGAACAAAGAGTCTGGGATCTCTGTGCTGCTTCACTGATGTGAAAGCATCTTTTCATCTGCTTGTTTCCATTCCATACTGTGTTGATCTTACTGTGGTTGCAATAATATAATTAATATATAATTTTATCTGGAAGGGATCCTTAGAATTGTTCACCCCTTGTTTTCAGGTAGGATGAAACTTTTTTGAATAATTTCTGACTTAATTATACATGAGAAAAGATAATAAAAAAAGAATCTAATTGATAACTTAATTGCTGAACTCTTTCTTAGGGTTCAAGCTCTCTGGTGGCACTCCATTGTTTTTATAAGCTTTTCTGACTTCCAGAAACGTTTGAAAACAATTGCAGGTGATTGAGGAGCTATTTCACCTTGTTCCCATAGTATCCAACAGTAAAAGACCTCAGACTTTGCCAGTTTGTTGTGAAAAATATCCTCTCATCCTGTATCTGCTTTATCTCTTTGGGAGCTTGGACTGGAAACTCTCACAGATTTGCTGCTGTTGAGAATCTCCACTTCTTCTGTGAAAATTGCAGTAAAATTGTAATAAGCCTTGTAATTTTGAGAAATAAGTAGAAACATGTAGTGAGACTTGTGATTGAGAAGTGGGCAGATGTCAGCTTGTAGGTGCATAAACATGACAATCTTCTGATCTTTGTGTGCAGTTGTCCCCTGGCTCCAGCACAACCAGCTACAGGGTGAAATGGTCATTTCCAGTGTGCCTCAAAGTCAGCTTGCTCTTTAGACATCATTAAGCATAAACTTGTACTGTTTGAATGCAATTTTTTTTGCCTTTTTAATGCCATTTTGCTTTTTTCATATTTTTTTCTCATTTCCCATATCATTTTTTGTTTAGAGTAGAAAGTTCACACCCACTTTGCTAAAGATGGTAAAGGAGTGATTTCTGAAATTAACTATTAAATAAAAAAAGTTATATAAACATATCTGGACATCACATCATAGGGACTTCAGAGCTGTCTCAGGAGCCTCTAGAGCCACTCATGTTAATTGTTGCATATCTTGTAAATGTGTTTATTTCAAAGTACTGGAAGCCTTCCAAGAAATTTCTGTATTTAAAAGGGCAAAAAGGATGTCACAGTGGATTTAGCCCAGGACAAAATAAAGTAAAGGTTAACTTGGACTTCCATCAGTGAAAGCTTAAAAGCTAAAAATAAAAATAAATGCTGGTCACTATGGTTTTGTGATAGAAGGATTTGTGAGACAAAGCTGATTTTTTTTTATAGGATTCTGTGTCTGGCCTTTATTGCTATATTTAACTAATTTCTTTTGAAGCATTAAATCTTTGCAATGCAGTATTTTGATATAAAAACTTATGAGACAGAAAAGATTAAAAATGTCCTGTTGCTTAAAGTATAACTTTTAATGAGATGATAAAGGCCTACACCTGTGGTTCATCCATGTGTTCATGGCCCACTTAATCAGCAATTTCAGCAACTGGTGATTTAATTTTGCTGCTTTATTTTTCACATGATGCAAACAATGCTGGAGAAATACATCTGCACTTTGTCACATAGTTCAGTCATCAAAATACAGGAAAACTGTAGTTGGGACAGAAAACAGGTTGGGAAACCCCATTGTGAGAATGAGGGGAGGCAGAGAGAGCTGGGACAGTTCAGCCTTGAGATGAGTGGCTAAGGGGCACAAACTGAAATAGAGGAAATTCTGTTAAAATTAGAAGTTTTTTTGCTGTGAGTGGCCAAACCCTGGAACAAGGTGGTCCTGGGAGCCCTCCTTTTCTGTGGTTTGGGCAGACATTATTAGACCAAGGAAGGTATTTGGGATAAATATTTGTATGGTGTAGTTTTGGGCAATATCTGGATGGAGCTTTTTTCATACAATCACAGAATGGTTTGGGTTGGAAGACACCGTGAAGATGATCCAATTCCAACCCCCTGCCATGGCTAGGGACACCTTTCACTAGACCAGGGTGCTCCAAGGCCCATCCAGGGCTGGTCTTGAGCACTTCCAGGGATGGGGAGACCACAGCCTCTCTGGGCAGTGTTTAACCTCTTCTTAGCCTGAAACAGTTGGAAAGTTAGACCAGATGAGCTCAAATTCTCTTTTCTTTTCTCCTCCCAACTCTATTTAGATTGAAGAATGCTACTACACTCTGGAAAATTGCAGTGTGAAATCTGCCCATTGGACTGAAGCAGATAGGATGGATTGGAAGAAGTACTGCTCAGCACTGAGATCCATAGCCAAGATTCCCAGACTGCTTTGGTGAAGACCTGTGAAGCAGCACCACCTGGTATTTTACTGCTCCCAGTTTTTAATGCAGGTAATAATGCTTCTGATAAATATAATGTGCTTTTTAGATGAAAAGGGGAGAAAATTCCCTGTTTGAAAGGCTTGATGGGTTTGGAATTCTTGGTGTCATTAGATGTCTACTAATGATTTTTTACTCTGCCCTGAAATGATGGCATGGTTCATGTTGTACTTCCAGTGCATGGTAAGTCTGACAAGGGTACGAGTTTTGGGAATCAAAGGAGTCTTTCTTTCAAGACACAATTAGCAACATCTTTGATTTCTCTTTTTCTCCTTTTCAATCAAAGCCTGGATTCATGTGGTTGCAGCAGAGAAGAAGAGATGCTAAGATCATGAGTGAAATATGTCTGTTAACAATTAGGCTGCACCTGTACTGCAAGTAGACTGGCTTCATGTGGCTGTGAAGGAGTGACAGACCTAAGTGACAGATGGGACTTACAGCAAAATAAGGAAGAAGTGACCAAAAATATTTGGCCATTCAGATATATATTAATTTACCACCCTTCTGCCTCTCCCCAAAAAATCAACATATATTCAAACTAATGGCAGTCAGCAGTGAAATTAGATTGTATTTTATAGTTTTGGGAAAATAGTTTCCCTCACACTGAGAATTAATAAATTTGGTTGCATCTTCGAGTTAAAATGTCACTTCAATGTAACTTCTGTGCCTCTAAATCTGCTCTAAGCCTGGGCTGTTTAAAGAAACAAGCTGGTGTGACATAGGGTGTGTCAGTGCCATTCCTTCTCCCCTTTCTTTTCCAGTAACTCCTGAATTCATCAGGCAACCTGTACTGAATTTACCAGAAGAGTAGGTGCTACAGGAAGTAACAGACTTTCAGCTACTCACATGAAATCCATGCCAAGGACTCTATATTTTTAAGCTGTGAATTCATTTATGATTAATGTTTTAATTATTTGTTTGTGTCCTAATTTCTGCCACGTTTCAGATTTAATTAAGTTTGAGATACAGGAATAAGCAACAAACTCCAGCCTTTCCTTCTTTCTCAAATTGCTTACAACCACCACAGTGCTTTCTCACCAGGGGATTTTGCCAGAACTGTGATGTCTCTGAGGCTGCTTCTTGCACAGAAGTAGTCCCATGAATTGGGCAGAGATAAAAGTCATCATAAAAGAGTGTTGTGTTCTGCTGTGTGTCAGCAGGTGGAAGGGGACAGGTAGGACACCCCTGTCCTGTGCTGGGGACAAACAGCCTCATGTGGGGAGAACAATGTCTCTGTCTCCCAAGTGAGAGAACTTGATGTGATGAGAGGAAAAAAAGAATTGCAGTTCACACAAACATTACGTATAGTGTCATTTTTTTACCATAAACTGTAAAAATGGTTTGTTTTGAATTCCTCCTAATGTGCAGCCATCTATGATTTGCATTATATAGGATAAGGTTTTCAAAAGTTTGAGTGGTTGAACTGCTGTTGTCAGAAATGATTCAAACATCCAGGTGCCCAAGTCTCATTGCAACTCCAGGAAATTTTCACCTTCTTTGAAAATGGAGCCGAAAGTTACTTGGGTATTTTTTCTAGAATACTTCAACTGTGCACAATTTCATTTGGAGTGGAGCACAGGGGAGGCACAGGCACTGAAATACCCTGAGCACAGGCAAAGCCATCACAAGCCTGAGGGCAAATTTTTTATTGGGGTGAGTGGAGATCAGATGGGAACAGCACCAGTGATGCCCTTGGAGGTGACCAACTTTCAGTGTCTCATTATTCCAGGTGTATCCTGGGTAGATAAACACAACCTGTCTGTCTGTGACTCATTTCACACTTCAGTGTGCAGTGAAGTGGCTCCATAAATGTTACAGATTTCCACGTATAGGCTTTGGCATGCAAGTGTTATTGTTAAGTGTAAAAAAATAGAGGTTTGGTGTCAACCTACCTAATTTTTCAAAATTCTTGGAGGCTTACAAATGATAAAGCCTAATTTAACACCAGGAAAGGAAGAATTTTTTCCCTGTGAGGGTGGTGAAGCCATGGCACAGGTTACCCAGAGAAGTTGTGGCTGCCCCTGGATCTTTGGGAGTGTCCAAGGCCAGGTTGGAAGGAGCTTGGAGCAACCTGGGATAGTGGAAGGTGTCCCTGCTTGTGGCAGGGGATTGGAACAGGATGGTCTTGAAGGTCTCTTCCAATCCAAATCATTCTGCTATTGTGCAGTTTTCTACTGTGGGTTGTTACTGCTAGGAGCTTTATTTTTTCTGAAGTCTGAAAACACAGCACTTTAAAATCTGAGGAATATGTCTTAGTGCAAAGCACAACAATATCCTGAGTTCAAAGAGCAGCAGTGGGGAAGGAGCACAGACACTTAAACCATGTGGTTACTACTGTGAATGTACTTCAGAGACTAAAGCTAGAACCTTTTCTCACGCTTTCCCCATGCAGAAGAAAAGGCAAGTGCAGACCTTGAATTGGTACATGGTGTGTACTCATATCTGTTTATAGATAGGCTGATAGGTTTTTTTCCTGACAACTTAAATTTGAATATTATCTACTGGAAATTTCACAGGATTCTGGTAAACAGTTAATTATTTTTAGGTGATTTCCAGTGTGAAACTCATTAACTCACTGTTTCAGCATATTTGGTGACACTGTCTTAATGGTTTTTTTTGTTAATGAGACAATGCTGGTGTAGTTACTCATGTTTACTAGGAAACAACAGCTGGATGGGTGCTAGCTGGGACCTGCCAGTTCAACTAGACCAGTGTGCCTTGTAGGACCCTGGTGTAGTCAGAATACATCTTGCAGAAGTAAAGCTTAAAATGCCAATTTGCTGTCTAGTATATTTTATTGTTTTTTAATTTTTTTTAATAAATATATTCTTAGAGCAGAGCAATTCTAAGCATGTCTTATGAGCACTTACAAACAATTTAAAAATATTGCTTAGGATGGGCTCAAAGTCTTCTAAGGATGTACTTTATATAGAAATGTGTATTTTTTATTTATATACATCCCTTCACATCAGAGATATTAAATTTTAGTGGCTTAGAGGCCTTGTAGCAGAAGAGGGACGTGGATCTGTTGGAATCAGTATTGTCACTGAGGTAGTCTGTGCAGAACTCTTGGTTCTGGCTCACCTGGAGCATAAAAGTTGTAGAGTAAACCCTGGATTTTGGAGTGTGGTAGTTTTGAAGCACTGAACGAGCTTTCTAGGCCAACTGGTTCATCTCAGGTTAGAATGGAAACTAAAACCCCTCCCTGTAGAGGGGGAAGCCTAAAGAGGAAATAATGACTTAAAATACTCTTTCATCTGCTGTACTGAAAGACGATAAAGGTGGGGTTTTTATTTTTTTTTTAAACTTTTTATGCAGACAAGCTGCATTTTGTCATGTAGTTTTTTGGCAATTTAATTACAACCTTCAAAATGCATAAGTGACCCTATAGTCCTAAAAGCATTTGACAAAACCTACTTGTGTGTTCTGTGGTCAGCAAAAACTGACTGGTTGGGGCTGCATGTTTTTAGTCTGTGAGGCTATGGGCAGCTGAAGGAGTTGTGTATTTCTATATCCTTTGTGAAGCTGTAATGAAAATGAAGTTATCATTGTGAAGCTTCCAGTTTTGACAGTGAGAATGGCCCTTCGATCTCCGAAGGCTGCTGGATTCTCCATATAAGTTGAAACCATAAACATTTTATGGCACAAGATGAATTGCTGGGATTCAAACATAAATTTAGAAAGAAAAAGGAAAAAAAAAAAAGAGTGAATGCCTGCATCAGTGAATGTATTGAATTGTTTCAGTAAATAAGAGCCATTTTGGTAACTTCTGGGCATTGGGAAATTTTAGATTACAGGTGAATTGGACTTGCAGACATTCTGTGGGAAGAAATGACTTTATTTTAGTAAAATAACGCTTTTTGTTCAGCTTGTATTGTCCAGATTGCTGAAGAATTTCAGCAGATTAAGTATTTCTGTGTATTAGTCATTGTGGAAGGAGAATGGAGCCCAAGACCATCGGCCAAAAACCACAGTGTGTAACTTTCTTTTTTGCGTAGAAGAGCATGCAGGGAAAAGAGTATTTTCCTGTTCCTTCTTTGAAAAACAAAGGAGATTGACATCCTTTTACTCTTTCAGTCAAGTGTCACTCATCCTGAAGTTGTAATAATCAATTCAGAATGGTTACTTACACTTCTTTACAAAATTGGATGAAAGAGCTTTGCAGATAAGTTAAAGACCACAGGAAAAAAAAAAAAGCTCATAACTTCATAACTTTAAACTGAATTAGTTGTTTCTTTGAATTGCTTGTTTTTAGTCATGTTGCCATAGGTATCAAAGCAGTGAGCTATTATCATTCCTTTGTAAGGATTACTGCTGTTTTATATTCACGTTGCAGCAGATCAAAGGATGGGTCTGCAGGCAGGAAAGGGAAGGTGTGTTGTTTCTAAGATATGCAAACACACCTACAGTGAGCTGGTCCAGGTACTGTGGATGCACTGACAGGAATTTTCAGATGGCAGCAGTATTGTTTCATTCCTGAAAATCTTTATCCTGGTTGCTAAATGTTTTTTCTGAGTTTGTAAAATCTCTACCAGCTAAAACTCACACAGCTATTGCTCTCTACACTTACAGCTTTTCTTGCTGTTAGGAAGGACCTGGCTTGTTAGCTACCACTGAGTGTTGTGATACATCCTGCTCTTACTGAGCTGTATTCAGCTCTGCTTCACCCAAAATGATGTCTCCATCTGAAGTGATTTGCAAAAAACTATTGAAATTATTGCCCAGAGCAGCTGTGGCTGTTCCTGCCCCGTTCAAGGTCAGGTTGGATGGAGCTCTGAGGCACCTGAGATAGTGGAAGATGTTCCATGGCAGGAGGTTGGAATGAGATGATCTTTATGGTCCCTTCCAACCTAAACCTTTCTATGATTAGGTCTTTGATACCTTGGAAGAAATCTGAAGACCTAAACACTGGGGGAATGTGTCAATAGTTTCTGCAGTGACTGTAACCAGCTGTGCATCTCCATGTAGGCAGTGTGCCAGTTACTATCAGTCTGTGAATTAAGGGGATGTTTTGGTTTAGACTTTGGGAAGACCTTAGAACCACCTTCCAGTGCCTAATGGAGCTCCAAGAGAGCTGGAGGGGGACTTTGGACAAGGGCCTGGAGTGGCAGAACAAGAGAGAGTGGCTTCACCTGGGCAGGGTTAGATGGGATGTAAGGAAGAAATTCTTCCCTGTGAGGGTGGTGAGGCCCTGGCACAGGGTGCTCAGAGAAGCTGTGGCTGCCCCTGGAAGTGTCCAAGGCCAGGTTGGATGGGGCTTGGAGCAACCTGGTCTAGTGCAAGATGTCCCAGCCCATGGCAGGAGATTTGGAACAAGATGATCTTTAAAGTCCATTCCCACCCAAACCGTTCTCTGATCAAGGAATAAATAGGAAAAAAAAATAAATTTGGCATAAAAGATGATATATCAAGTGTTATTGCAACACATGCTGAGAAATTTTGGCTTAACCTTGTGCATAACTTTATACATGTGACTGCCAGTAGTTTTGGTGTGAGCCACTCATCTGCCTGATGCTGCTCCCCATCACAAAGAAGTGATTGTTTTATTTAATCTTCAGTAAGCACATCTGGTCAAATCATGGAAACACAACCTAAACGAGCAGAGCCCCCAGTTCACTCTTGCAAGCTGAGCTGTTGGAACCTGTAGAGATTCTTGTACCAAACCCAGGATATTTGGGAATTATTTTTATTGTTTTTACACTTGCACCTTCTTGTACTGTTTTTATTTAGTGTCATTTCACTAAATAACAGTTTAGTTTAATCCTAACTTGAAAGACCTGCTTTAAAGCTGCATGCAGTGACTGATTTTCTTTTGAAGACTTGAATCTATTTACAGAATCTCACTACTGTTTTTAACTAACTTCTTTGCAATGTGTTCTTTCAACTTTGGAAATTCATTAGCTGTAAACCACGTGTAAAATGTCTTCAGTCTTTGAACTGATGTTTTATTTAGAAGCCTGGCATATCTGTGAATCTAAATTAAAAACAAAAAGCCATTTAGTGAGGAAATAATAACAAAACATTACAAATAGTGTCTGAAGAGGCTGTTAGTTTGCTCAGGAAGTTTTCATTTTCTACAATTTGCTGGCTCATTATTTGTAATAGTGAAACTGCTCCTTACCAATCATACCAGTCCCTTACATGAAGAAATGAAAGTGGTGTTTACATTTCTGGGTAGAAAATACTGAGTTAGGCTTACTGGGCCATATTCTGCATTGAAGTGAAATATAAGAACCCAAACTATTGCCTGGAGTGATAATTTCCACAGGATTGCAAACAGGATTCTTAGTATCTTTTTGGAATTGCTAAGATTCTCCAAATTTTGTGATTATATACACCTCAAAACTTGATGTCAGCTGGTCCAAAACTGGAGTGGAAGAACCTGGTGGTGAGTGTTCAGAGCTGCTCCAAGAGCTGCACTGGTGGTGCTGGTGGATGATGTTTTCTCCCCAGTTGTGTTATGGGGCAATTTTTGCTCTGTTGTTTCAAGACTGGGATTTTGGTAGTCACTGAACTTCTTTTATCATGGATGATTGAACTTAAGAATCTTCTAGTTTGAGTAATTGTGCTTCACCTACCGTTTTCCAGCCCCAAAATACCTGCTTAGTGCCATCAATGCCTAAACTCACTGTGGGTAAATGGTAAAGTGATTTTGTTGGTGACAGATGTTTTAATAATTTTGAAAAGTTAAGTAGCTTATGGAAAAAGTTGCCGAGTTGCACGTTTTTCTTGTTTTATAAGGCATCAACATTTTTGTCAAAAAACTGTGTGTTAAGTAACAGGTGAACATGACTAGAGAGATGGAGCTTTTCTCCTACAAGGAAAGCTGACAGAATTAGAATTGTTCAGCCTGGAAAAGAGAAACTTCAGGGTGATATAACTGTGAACTTCTTGTACCCAAACCTATGAAGTGGAGAGAGACTATTTATTATGTGATCACAGAGTGACCAAGGGGGAATGGATTCACACTGGCAGAGGACAGGGTGAGATGGGATATTGGGAAGGAATTCCTCCCTGTGAGGGTAGGGGAGGCCCTGGCAAGGTTGCCCAGAGAAGCTGTGGGTGCTCCATGCTTGGAAGTGTCCAAGGCCAAGTTGGATGGGACTTGGAGCAGCTTGGGACAGTGGAAGGTGTCCCTGCTTGTGGCAGGGGGTGGAACTGGATGAGATAGAAGGTCCCTTCCAACCCAAAGCATGCTATGGTTTTGTCTTTCAGTGGACAATATAAAGTGACCATTTGCAAGTCATGTACATTTTATAACTGCTCTTTTTCCTCAGCAACATCTTTCAGAAGGTTCAGTGTGTTCTCTTTGAATATAAAGCAGTTTGGTAGCACTGGCAATGCTTTAGAGAACAGCAGTGACTTGTTATATTGAAAGACTTGAAGAGGCAATACATTAGGCTAAAAGCAGTGGCAGTACCTGCAGAGCTCACTGTACGTGCCCTTAAGCAAAAGATAATAATTAGTTGGTTGTATTCCCCTGCAAACCTGCCCAAGTGTCGATGTTTATGAATTGCAAAGATCACCAGCTCCAGCTCTGAGCTGCCAGAGTTGTTTATGCCCTTTCAATTTTTAATGTACCTGTAAGATGTTTTGATGAGGGCATTTAATTCAAAGGGATTTGCATGCCATAATCATACCACTGGTGATTGCAGCACAAAAGTGAGGGTAGTTCTTCAAAATATTTTGAGTGCTAACTTCCACTTCAGTATTGATAATGAGCATTAAGAACATCTCTGAAAAAATCTTCATATTTTGTTGGCCAAACAGGATTTGGTTGCTTGTGGGATGATGGTCATTAAAAGTGGTGAAGTATCTGCTGTTGGGTAGCCTGAGGAATCACAGCTTAGAAATACCTGCTTTGCTAATTAGTTCATACACATTCAGCTCAAGTGATTTGCACTTCAGTCAAATGAAATATTTGACTAGAATTGACTTTCCCCAGCATTCTGGTACAGTGGGTGCTGCTGCTGTGTTCCCTAAAACCACAGTGTAAGAACTTTGATTTAAATAAAAATAAAATGTAAATGATAATAGCAAGTTTACACAGGATAGGAGTAGTTTTTTGCATATATAATTTGTAATAAATTAAAAAATATATAGTGTGTATACATATATGTATAATTAAGTGTATAATTTTTACCATGTGTATTTTTAAGCATGTGTATACAGGCTCCTGAAAGTTTTACCTCTTTGTTATTTCAGAAGTCTCAATGTTTCATCGCATATTCCTGTAAATACAACAAAATTAGTAAAAAATAAAAAATGGGTCTGAGCCTCTTTGTGCCAAATATTCCAAATATTTGATGTAGATGTGGTGAGCTGGTGGGTGACCTTGGATTAGCTGAATTCGGGGTGGGAATAATTAAAATTTTACTTTCTTTTTTTCAACTGGAAGATGTTAACACAAAGTCTTAATATGAAAGCTCCTTGAGTTATCAGGTTTGGGTTGTGCTTAGCAAAAGAACCATAAATTTTCACTTGGGGATGGAAGGAAATAACATAATTATTAATATTGATAGCAATTATTTTCACGTTACAGAATTGCAAAATTGTTTTGGTTGGAAGGAACCGTAAAAATCCTCTAGTTGTTTTTGGTGAGATAAAATATTAGGAAAAGAAAGGGAATCATGTGAGTATATATTACCTGAACCACATTTAAGCCAATTTAAAAATGAGCTGTCTCCAGTGAAGGATAAGAGTGGGAGGAGTTTTTCACCAGGCAAGGCAAAATATCAAAATGACAAATTACAGTAGCCAGGCTGAGGACATACAGCTAATTCCTGAGCTGCAGAGCAGGTCTCTAAAAACTGTGGTGAGACTATCTCCAATATAAATACAACTGGTGGTATTTTGGTATAATTCCATTAGTTGTCATGGCTCTGTTTAGGAGATCCCATTGTGTCAGTGTGGGACAGTGCTGGTGGCTACACATGAATATAAAGCTGGGACATGTTTGGAACATGTATGTTCATCATCTTACATACCACATAAAATATACATATGTATATAATATTAGTTTATAGACATAAACTAGGTAACAAAGACTATTATGCAATAGCTATTATATAATATATCAAAATATATAATATATAACATCTAGATTATTCCGTGTGAGCCCAGTCCTGGGAGCTCTCATGTGAGTAGGTGCAACTTGAGAGAGGTTGGCAGAAGCAGAGCTGGTGTATTTTTTATTTTTTGATTAACAGCAGCCCCATTTCAGCCACGTGCTTTTCTGGAAAACAGCCTTTTCTTAGAAAATTTTAAACCAACTGGCATTTTAACTTCAGTTCTGTAGCAGATAAGAATTGTTTTAGATTGCAGGAGATAGTGTATCATGTGTTGGTAGCCTCCATCACGGTTTATCAGTAAATCTCCTCTAGGAGGTTTTGCAGAGGTTTAGTTATGATCCATTAATGTAAAATGAGTTAATTTAACCTCAGATATTTTTCAAATGATCATGTGAGCAGAATTTCTCATACTGGACTTTCTTCTACTACTTACCCATGTTTGTTTTCTCAGGTAAAATAAAGTTACTCCTCTGCTCTAACAACTCTATGGAATTCACACGTGGTTTTTTTAATTCCCTGTTTTTAAATATACTTATTTTCTGAATACTTAAACCCAGGGCAGCAAAATGATTTAATTCTGTCAAATGCAGCCCTATTAAACACCTTATATATCTTTTACTGATCATTTGATGTAGGTACTGCTGGAATAGTTGGTGAAAACTGAAGGATGTCTGTAACGAAATAATACATCTTTTTGCAGCAAAAATTAGTACAAAAAGTTATTTGGAACATCCCAGCAAAAGAATTGCCTTACTGATGTAATTTAATTGAATTGGTGTGTACAATCCAAGTAACCTTTAGGCAGAAATAAATAAATCTACAAGTAAAGAGGTTTACACATGCAAAATATAAATTCTGTGAACACAACTGAAGCATTGAAGAACCTGAACAGCAGTTGTCATAATTCTGTAAGAAAATGACTCCTCAGAGTTGTGAAACATGAAGAAAAGCACTTGTAGAGTCCCACCTAAACCCTGTAAACAGGGAATTTTTTTCTTCTGCAAGAGGTAAGCAGTTGCTGCAGAGTGTTACTACTTCTGTGATAGTTGATTCATCCCTTTGCTATGCAAATTTTAAGTATACAAGGATTCAGTACTTTTATTTAAGAAATATGCCTGCAGGCTGTATTGGTAGGCTTTAGGGAGATATCTGGTTTGGTGTGAAATAAATAGTTGTTCAAAGATCACATGAATTTATGTCTTAGAAGATGAAAAGTGACGCTGTGAGCGTTTTGAGAGCACCCCCCCTGCACCCAGCACATGAGCTCACACTTGGTTTTGGTTTTTCAAAGAAACCTCACCAACCTCATGGAAAAATCACAGAGCAGCAATGTGTCACCTTAGAAATGCAAGAATTAGGGTTTGAATTTGAGACATCCCAAGCTCTGGGGGTTGATCTTTGGAGTAAATCTTTGCTGGTGCTGGTCGAGGGAGTAGTTGCCTTTGCTCCAGCTTCTGTCTTCAGCCCATTTGAGTGCTCAGCTTTTAATGAAGGGATTTAAATGCCATATTTCAGGTTTATGTGCTAGTTATAGGCATCCAAGTCTGCATATTTTAAGTAAAACAGGAGGGAAGAAAAACAAACCTGAAAGCATTTGTGTGAGAGACAGCTTTGGTATTTACAGTTGGTGTTGAAGATTTGTCTTGCTAAAGAAAGCAAAGCATTTATTGAAAAGCTATTTACTGCCTAATATGAGCCACATTTTAATATACAATTACAAATTTAATAAAATTTCAGTTGTAAACCAACTATTTGATTAAGCCCAGCCCCTTTTTATTCTGTTACTGTCAAAAATATTAATCAACTCCTCCCTACAGTGTGAAATTCACTCTTGGTACAGTTTTACTGTCCTTTCTCTCCCCCAGCATCATTCTTTCTGCAGTAGTTTCTTTTCTGCTGCAGAGGAACAGCATGTTTGGGAAATATTTACTTCTTTTCTGTGAATAACTTTATCTTCATTTGTATAACTGTAGTGAGGACTTTTATGTCTTAATAATCTAAACTAAAGAAATTAACTTGCTTGTTACCTCTTGGTATAGATGACTGCTACTTCTGGCTTAGTGCAGATTAGCCCAGAAATCTAAATGCTTGAACTTGTTTATTGTGTGCATGCTCAGGTGATAGCCACTGAAATTAAAAATTCTGATGCTTGTCTACATGAAAAAGTCTTTACAGTGATTTAAAGAGTTGATGGAAATAAATTTGTTCTCTAGGTGAGGTGGCAGCAGCCCTTCCTCGTGTGCCTCTTTATGTCTCCCTTTCCTACCTCCCCCAAATATACTCCCTCATCTTAACTTTGTCATTTTTAATTCTGTCCTATTGTTTCCATTGAGAGGGATTAGTAAAGATAAATTTTAGCTTTCCTAGCATTAACTTTAGCTTATATATCTGTCACATGCTTCCTAGCTAAACTAAATACTGCTATTTTTTTTTCTACCCTGTCACACTTCATTTGAAAGAATCAGTCCACCTAGAGCTGGGTACTGGGTTTTTAATGAGGAAAAATGATTAATAGTTGTATATTTCCAGAAGTTTGAGATATATTTTTTTAATGCTGCTAGCCTTTCCTGATTGTCAGTGGCCATGGGAACAGTGCAGGGCTCTGGGCCCCAGTGTCTGGTGTTGCTTGGTGGAGGTACAGCTGCCAACCCAATGGCCTGAATGGTGACCTCACCTGGCTGCTGGGAACTTCCAGATAGTGCCAATTAGGCATGGAAGCAATTAAAATAATGTGCTTGGCACTGGGGAGGCCACATTTCAAATCCTGTGTTCAGTTTTGGGCCCCTCATGACAAGGACATTGAGGGGCTGGAGTGTGTCCAGAGCAAAGGAATGGAGATGGGGAAGAGTCTGGAGCACAAGTCTGATGAGGAGCAGCTGAGGGGCCTGGGGGGCTCAGCCTGGGCAGAAGTCATAAGCTGGTAAAATTGCTGACATGGAAACACATCACCAAACAACACAAAATAAACTTCACCTGTGTGTCCTGACCGGTCAGGATCTGTGTTACTGCATTTTTCTGCTCCCAAAAAGGCAGTATGTTTATTATTTGTAGAGAGGAAGAGCAAAAAATGGTATTTTATAGAAAAGCTGCCTGTCTGCATCGTGGCCTGTACATGAGTGAGATCTGATGTTTTCTGCTGTTGCTTTAGGTACAGATTTTTCTGTAACACTTGCATGCTCAATTTGCTTTCCTGCCTTCTGATTTTACCCATTCTGACAAACAGTACACAGATAATAGTTAAAATAGAAATTAGCACGATATCTAGGGCTGTTTCTTCTTTCCAAACTTGGCAAAATTGCTATATTTAATTTACATATTCAGGTTTTCGTAGGTAGCAATTTCCTCCTGCGTGTAAGTAATGCTCTTAGCAGCGCCGTGCTTTGAACTGTCACTTCATCCTGCTTGAAGTTAATTACTCAAAAACTGGGGAGTTTTCTATAATTTTTTTTAGTTTCCTATCAAGCATCTGCCTCTGCTGAGGATGTCACTGTGAGCTAGGAATGACTGCAGTAAAGTGAAGAGCAGAGCAGTTGAACCTTTGATCATGTGGAAATGTGAGCGCGTGTTGGAGTTTGCGCCGCCGCGTCCCCTCCGGCTTACGCCGCCCTGTTCCCGGGGTCCCTGGCTTGGGGGAGATTTGGGAAGTCCTTAGCAGGCTCTGCAGTAAAACCCAAATATCCTCTCAAGCCAGAGTGCTTTAAGTCTTTGCTCAGACTGCTTAGTAGGCACAGAAGGAGGGAGATAATATATTTTTAGCTTTCAAATTCAAAGAAACCTTTCAATTAAAGGAATTCTTGACAATTTTAAGTGCTCTGTTCTTGCCGTGTTTGTACCAGATGATGAGGAATGGGGTGGTTTTGATTTTTTTTTCTTTTGGAGTGGAGGAAAACCTATCCTATTTAATTTATATTGTGACAGTTTAAAGCATCAAATGACACACTCTGTATTTCCTGTTCTCGGTAGTTTCTCCAAAAGGATTAGAAAAACAGGCCTCTTATCCTGTGATGTTGTGAGTAGGACATATTCTGAATATACCAGAATTTAGATACCAGGATACCAAAATAATTGCAAAGCATGATCTGATTTTTGTGATTTCATAACTCGCTACCTGCAAAGTTGTACAGGTTGTGTGAGGATTTTTCCTGCTCTTGGGGGTAACGAAACACAAAACTTGAAATAGTTGTTACACATATTTTTTTTAAAGAGAAAATAAGTGTCACAACTCAAGAGAGAACTCTGTAGTGTGAAAGAACATGGTATCATGGGTAACTCACATTGAACTGTTCTTTGGAGGCCACCCAGTCCAACCTCCTGCTCAGGGCAGAGTTGGCCATGAGCCTGTGATATCTATACCCAAGAGTATATAATCATGGAATACTTGAGTATTGCATGGAGTGTCTGCATTTCATCTAGGGCAACTTTCTAGTTCACATTGAGGGAAATGACACACAAGGGTGCATTTATATTCTTTACATTTTAAAATGTGCCTTACAAAGGATTCAGGTGATTTTTTTTCTCAAGATTTGGATTCCGTTTGATCCGAATTCAGGCCAGTACAGACTGAAGCAAGTATCTCCTTGGACTGTGTTCTGGGATTATATGTAAAATACAGAAGTGTTTATATTTTTCCTTGGCGCCAACAATGCCTTCCTTGCAGACGTTTTTTTCTGTAAAGATTTAGTAACTCTAATAGTTACTATGAAATACTTATGTCTGCAAAGAATTGAATGAGGTCTTTTTTTCTATTGGCATTTGAAAAGCAGAAAAAAAGTGTCTACTACAACAGAATTTTATTAATGAATGATTTACACTGGTTCCAGCTGTGACCATGTGATTAGTTCTTCACTGAGCAACAATGGGTATTTTCTTTCTGCTTTTATTTAATTTCCAAGAATGTGTCATCTGTTACGTTAACTGCTGCCAGTATACCCCGTATAAACTGGTATTTTTTATTTCCCTGAAGCATAAGATGAATACCCACCCATATCCTTCTGGAACTAGAGTTTTAAATGAATTGGGAATTTTATTGACTGTATCTGATTCAGCAAGCCAAAATCATAAAAGTTAAAATATTTATTAAATGCACTAGACTGTAAGATGTCTTGCTCCCTGGTAGTGCAAAAGATAGATATTTTCACTTTTAAAATTCTATCTTAATATTTTATTACAGCAATACAACGTGTTATAGAGGTGGACAAGCCTGCAGATTGAAATGTGGATAGTCCAGATTGTTCCTTTCCCTCGACCATATGGTGTAGTTCTAAAAGCCTTTTGTACGCTGTCTGTTCAGTTAATTGTAAACTCTGTCTTTAACGTACCTTAAAAATGAGATATATGTGAACTAAAAGTCGGCATATCCTCTGGTAAGTAAAGTTTGCTCGAATAAATCTAAATTCACAGTCCTGGTCTCTTGGTAGATTTTCTTTCTGGGTGAATTTGAAAGTCTTTCACCGTTTCTTGGTAACGAATGTGAAGCCTGTGTGTGTGGAGAGACAGGTTTTTCCATTTCCTCCTCGGGAAGGGGGGGAGATTTGAGGATATAATGAACATTTCATAATATTTTTGCTTGGCAGACAGCTCTGCCAGTGGGTGATGTGCAGGAACATCGAAGATT
Organism: Catharus ustulatus; assembly: GCF_009819885.2. Lineage (NCBI taxonomy): Eukaryota > Metazoa > Chordata > Aves > Passeriformes > Turdidae > Catharus > Catharus ustulatus. The sequence continues at coordinate 36,237,949 of NC_046227.1, read as the reverse complement.
TCTGACAGATGGATGGTAGGACTGCTAATACACCTACACACGGCGTCTGATGTTCCTGGTGCTGCTCTGATGCCCAAGAACCTCGTGCTCATGCTTTGGTCTGATGTTGCCCAGTGAGGGGCTTCAGAAGAGCAGAACCAAGCTTCACTCGAGATCTTCATATGCCACAGAGAGGGGTAATTCATTATACTGCTCACAAAGCATTTATTAAGGAGGCAAATGGGTTTTTAACGTAATAAAGAGTTAAAAAATTAATTGTTAGGCAGTTTCAGAAGCAATTTTATCTTCTATTCTTTCACCATAAACTGTTTGGGAAAAGTGACTGGTTAGAATGCAGATAGGGTTGATATATCTAAAGGGAGAAACACAAAAGAGTAGGAGTCTCACTGAAACTAATTTTCTGTGGGTTCCAATCTGGTTTTAAGTACTGGAGAGTGTTTGTTCTGTGGCAGTTTCTGTGTGGCTTTGGAGATAAGAATCCACCAAAAATTAAAAAAAAAAAAAGGAAAAGGCAAAACATTGGAAATCAAGCAAGAAGTAAATGATAGTGTGAGATTTATGTGCTGAGAGGCCTCTCATAATGAGACTTACTCATTACTGATCTCTGCTGCATATCTGAAGGTTTTGTGGGATTTCAGATAGTTCTCTCAATGGCTGAATGCAGAGGAATTGGTAACCTTAGTGGATATTAAAAAGAAATAAATGCAACTTTTTGTGCCTACAGAGGTTAAATAACTTCTGATTTTGTGCATGCAGAAATGCAGAAAATTTCAGCAAGTCATCTCAAAATGGAAAGAAATAGTAACCAATAGCATGTTTATTTCTTTCCAGTAGTTAGTATACTTATTATGAAATAATGTCAAAACTATGAATTTAAGTAATATGCTGGTAACTAAACAGCAAAAAGCTGTTGGAAAATTGTAATTTCCTTAAACTGGCTTTTCATGCTCCTAGGACTAGAGAGTCACAGAATGGTTTGGGTTGGAAGGGACATCCAATGCCACCCTCTGCCATGGACAGGGACACCTTCCACTGTCCTAGGCTGCTCCAAGCCCCGTCCAGCCTGGCCTTGGACACTTCCAGGGATCTCTGGGAACCCTGTGCCAGGGCCTGCCCACCCTCCCAGGGAACAATTCCTTCCCAAGATCCCAGCTAACCCTGCCCTCTGTCATTGGGAAGCCATTCCCCCTTGTCCTGTCACTCCATCCCTTGTCTCAAGTCCCTCTCCACTCTCTTGGAGCCCCTTCAAGCACTGGAGGGGGCACTGAGCTCTCTCCTGAACCTTTTCCTCCCAAGGCTGAACACCCCCAGCTCTCTCAGCCTGTCATGATCAAATACTTTGTGTAGCAGTTTCTTCTGAAAGGTCACCTTTGTGGGGTGATGAAAAAGGAGTGGATGGGGTTTGTGTGCTGCAGAGGCAGATATAGATACTGCTCAGCTGCACTGTGTCTGGGGGGATGCTGTATCCACTGACCAGCAAATTCCATGAAACAAGTGGCATTTGGTACTTTTCTGGCTGTAGCATGAAATCAGTGGGAGCCAGAAAGTGTCTGTGGGCAGAGCTTCTGTGTCTTGCAATTCAAGTAGTTCAGAAACTTTAAAGTGCAAGAAATCACATGTAATGCTTAAAGAATCCAGCTGTAATTTTGAGAGCTGAAGGAGAAAACAGTGGCTGAACATTTATTGCAGCCTCCATATGATGAGAGCAAGTTCTCAGAGCCTGCAAGATGCTGCTTGCAGAGTATATGAATAACAGAGCTACCTATTTTTACTGTGCACTGGCAAGTGTAGGCTCACTTCATTAGAGCAAGCAGTACAAACAAGATGTGCTAACTTGTGTGGTTTGAAAAAAAAGGTCTAATTTAACTTTTCATGCTGATTCTAAAATAAGAGGAATCAAGTCATAGAAAAATCATATGATTTCAAAGACATTTGACAGTTGTTTTGTCAAGAAAAAAAAAATCTTTTCTCAACTTTTATTTTAATACAAGTTTCTGTAATTTCAGTTGTCTCCATTTCCGTTCAAAAACATTCGTTGTGTCACCTTAGTTTATAACACATCAGAGATGACCACTTTTATAGAGGACAGATTTATTAAATTTGTGAAAATAGGGAAGTGAAAGTGGAGATTAGACAAGGAAAATAAGGCAAGAGAACTGTGAAACTTTTGCTTCTGAAATCCTGAAGAATTGACTGTATTCAAACTGGAGTTTTGCTAACGAGGAGTGTGGCAGAATGGGCAAAGAAAATAGTATTTGAGGTTGTGGACTGTCAGATGGAGGATGTGTTCATACACAGGTTGGAAATGAGGGTAATTTGAGATGGAAAAAATTGATTTGTGACCCACCAAGGTAGTAGCTGATGTCCTGTTTGTAAGTCAATCCTGCATAGATTTTGTTGTATCATTAAAAAAGTTTAAAGAAGAAAAAAAAGGTGATGTAGGACTAAGGAAAGGAAAGTACAACATGAAGTAATGAGAAAAGAAGCTAAGACAATAGGGAAAAAATAGAAATTGTTAAGTGAAAAGAGGAAATCAGGGATTCAGTTAAGAAACAATTCATATGGTTTCAAGAAGTGTGGATTTTCCTTTTGAAGATGGAATTCATCAGCTATCCAGATGAAGAGGATACAATTTTGTCTCATTTTCATAATGAAATAATGGAAGTACAATCTGGGTAAAAGATGTATTTGTCTGTATTTTCTTAGAAGGGATGATGCTAATGATAAATTAACACTGTTTTTCAGAATATTTTTCTCACATGTGTCAAAGTGTCAAGCAAAGTCCTGCTTTTTAAAGAGAATGTATTTTGTGGTGACTGGGACTAGGGACATACGAGTCACTGCTCCTTTCTTCTGCTCTTGGTTTTACTGTAAAACTACTGTTGGGAAATGGTGCAAATCACAATTTTTAATTCAGGTTTTCTCATCTGTAAAGCAGAGATAACAATACCTACCTACCTCACAGGAGCATTGCCAGGTTTAATTAATGTTTGTTAAGCTCTTCAGCATTTTTGGATAAAAGCAGATAAATGAAACCTCTTGTTGTTAATAATGGGAAAACCCCAGGCCAAAGGTATAGTATGATTTTGGGGTTGGAGGGAGGAGATAGAATAATTACAGTTTGTTGTTTAAAGCATATTTAGACAGAAAAGTGACAATGTTTGGTTAGGTTATTATTAGTTCTGTGTAAGAATCCAGGCTTTTACTTACAAATTACTCGTAATCTGAGTTTATACACAGATCAAGTGTTTTATTTTAGAATCATAGAATGCTTTGGGTTGTGAGGGACCTTAAAAATGATGTAATTTCTCCCCCTTGCCATGGGCAGAGACACCTTTCACTATCCCAGATTGCTCCAAGCCCCATCCAGCCTGGCTGTGGACACTTCCATGCTTGGGGCATGTTATAGGTTAGGACTCCTTTGACTTTACAGAGTTGAATAAATCATCTATATTCCATTTTTGCTTCCACTGTAAGGTAAATTCCTTATAGTCTGCCTAGACACACACAAAACCAAACCAAGTATTTCTCTGTCAGCAAACACTGTGTCAAGGTTTCCAGGACTGAAGTGTAGCATTAGAGGCTGTGGGCTTTGGAATAACAAATCAGTAGGCAACAGTAGTAAGATACACGTGAAGTTCTGTGTATGCATGAATGTGTCTCTACAGTATAATTTAAGCAACCCTGTAATATGGTCTGGAGGAAATTTTTGAGAAAATCGTTGACAAAAGTAATTGAGTGAAATAGTGTTGAGTGATAAGAAAATCAGTGGGGGATTAACCTTGCTGAAGCTTGTTTCTGAAGCTTTTTTCCCTATTCAGATAGGATATAGTCAAAGTAACCGTTCTAGTTACAGTCAAAAGAAACGCTGTGTGTATTCCCCAGCACGTTTCTTAGAATCTACTGTGCCTGTAAACTCCAACTTTACAAACGTAGTGGTGTGTCAGCAACATCCCAGGTGTCATTATAAATGCCAGCAGTATGTAAGTGGTATTTGTAAATAAGCCCAAACAAGTGAAATGGTCTGTGTTAGTCAACCATTCTGCACCTTGGATACATTGAAGGCTGATGCTTGGTTGAGTAGCTAAACTAAATATCAAGTGGTGTTACACAGCTTGAAAAGAAACTCAGCTCTAAAGAGAAAAAGCAGACTTTTTTTCTAAGTCATTCTGTTAATGCCCAAGAAGATGTTTCCGTGAGTGTTAAGAAACCAACTGTCTATAGAGTCTAGGAAAAAATGGATTATGGATCTCTCTTGCCCATGCTCATTCAGAGCTTCAATGGGGAGGCAGAGTGCTGCAGCTCTGAAGAGTAGCTTGAATCATCTTGCATGAATATTGCTCTCTCCAAGGATATTGGCATGCAAAACAGATTCTGTTCATCTTAGAGGATGCTGAATGCACCCCACACATGGCTTCATAACCACTTTGAGATGAACAGGCAGAGTGTGGATTAGGTTCTTGTCAGTGGAAGCAAATGTGTGTGTGATCAATGCAGATAGGTGGAAATAATTCCCTTTTCTCAAAGCATTTGCTTGGTATTGCTTAATTTGGGTACCCTGTCTGTATTTTTTCCCACCTTGTATGTTTTCTGAAGGGAACTTTTTCTTTTCCTTCCTGCCCTTTCCCCTCCCTCATAATTATATTTTATCTTCAGTGGTCAAAGGGGGAGTGTCTTCCAGATTCATTTCTGCCTTAAATGTGGGGCTGAATCAGTTTCATAAGCACCTTCAAATATCTACTGCTGACAAAGCTTTGTGGGATTAGTCTCTGCTTAAATGCTGGTGGGAAGATGTGGTCTGAAAATGTTCAGAAAGATCTGCATCATTCACTCTGTAGCCCATATAACACCTCTCTTGGCTTCAGATGCACTTAATGAAAGTGATTTTTGAAAATCACAGCATAAATGTATTATTGAATATAGGTTTAATGTTATCTCCATAACCAAAGCACCTCCAAATCTAATCTAACCTTATTCTCTTGTCAGCACTGAAGCCATTCACTTTTGTCCTGTCCCTCCAGGCCCATGTCCCAAGAACCTCCCCAGCTCTCCTGAAGGCCCTTTGGGCACTAGAAGGGGCTCTGAGCTCTCCCTGGAGCCTTCTCCAGGTGAGCATCCCCAGCTCTCCCAGCCTGGCTCCAGCCCTCGAAGCATCCTTGTGACCTCCTTTGGATCCACTCCATCAGGTCCATGTTCTTTGTACATAGGAAATAACCAGAAGTTTCAGCTGTAGCATTGCTGTGAGTCTGACTGCATGTGGAACACTGTTGAGAGGTGACACTGCCTTGATTACAGAGGTATTTCTAAACTGTCCATATGCTGTTGTTCTCCAGGCCTCCAAGAGCTGCTTATGGCTGCTGTGAATGCTTAACTGGGGTTATTGCCAAAAATTTCCCAGTGGCCAGAGTAACTGCACAATCCTGATGTCTTTAGTAGGAGTCAGAACAGATCTTTAACTTGCTGGCAAAGCCTGTGATACTTGTGGCTTTCAAATGAAGAAGTGGGAATATTAAGCACAGACCTTGCGTGTGTGAGGTGTGAGTGGTTTCTTGCTTTGCCTTGTAATGGTATTTCTGGGATTTTTATCAGCAGTGTCAGCAAGAGCACCTACTAATAACCAGCTAAACTTTAAATAGTTTGGATCTTCCAGTAATGACCTTTAAATAGTTCCTTCAGCTCTGAGCCCTGCAGTGAATATGTTTTGTTCTCTGCACCCCTGTAGTCATGGCCATTATAAACCATACTGAATGTTCCTGAGCTCCTAATCCTGGAAGTGTTCAAGGCCAGGCTGGGTGGGGTGTGGAGCAGTCTGCTCTAGTGTAAGGTGTCCTTGCCTGCAGGGTTGGAACAAGATAACCTTTAAGCTCTCTTCAAACCCAAACTATTCAGTGATTCTTAGTGTTGTACCAGTGTGTGGGAGGAGTGTGCCAGGTTCTGCAGGTTCTGTGCTGGTGCAAGTGGAAGGAGCTGATAAGTGACAGCATAATTTCGGTTTTGTTGAGCAGGATGGTTTATTCTGATAAGGATTTTCAGGTTTTGTAGAAAAGTTTTATGAGTGTGGCCGATTGCTCAAGGACAGTAAATGGTTTTCAGACTCTCCTTTTAGATAGGTGCAGAAATTATTCCCAAATGACCCTAAAGTTAAAGTCCTAAGTGAGTTGTACTGATACATTCCTGATTTATAATGAAGTCAAAAAATCCCTGTTTTTAATTCTTTTTGTTAAAGACTCCAGTGCTGGTTGTGGGTTATAGCCAGATTTTCTTATGTGCAATAAAAGCCAAGTTTTTAAGGCCCCGGCTTCTTTGAGCATGATGATTTTAATGGCACTTTTAAGCCATCTGAGAAACTTCAAGGAAAAAATTTACATCTTGATGTCCTCTGTGAGTGTCCTTGCCTTGCTTTATCTGTGGCACTGTTAAAAAGGGCCACACTTGTTTTGTGTCTGTTAGGGTCTCCCCCAGACATGAATATTTATTCACTTTGCAGTATCTGTTTTGAAAACATCAGCTCAGAACCTAAACTTGTTTACAAAACAACCAAAATAACCTTCCAAAACAGATTGTTTTGAGATGCTTGTGTATCGCTTTTATTCATGGAAAACAAATATTTCCTGCAATGCTCACCATTTCAATTGGCAGATGATACCAGACATGTTTATTTAACTCGTGTCAGTGTTTTTCAGCTTTCTGCAATGTGTGTATCCATAGATACTTCCCAGTGAGGAGGCAGACCCCTTAACTTTCTGATACTTGTGAAGTAAAATAAAATGTATAAATACACTTTTCTTCATTGCTTTAAGCCAATCCTTGAAGTATTTTGCAAGCTCTGCAGGCAAGAGGATGGAAACAAGTGACTTAAGACAATAAATTTACTATTCTTGGGTCAGCAGAGATGCTGGGGAGCACTTACAACGAGCTGTCAGAAAGCATTTTGGCCAGGATCTGGAGCCTTTAGTATTTCTAGAGCCATTTCAGAGGGCTTAGTCAAAGCCTGGTAGGTAAATTATTTACAGGAAACAGGGTGCTACACCACTAAATCAAATTGGCAACTCCTATTGTGCTGGATTTATAAATTGGTGTGGGTAACATGTCATCTGCACGTCAAGTTGGAAATAGCATATAAATATTGTTAGCATGGAAAAAATATGTTTAGTGCTGTATGAAGCCCTCATTCAGTATTGTGTGATGTTTGCTATTGACTCTGAGAGCTTTCGAGGGGTTTCTAAAAGCCATAACGTGCTGCTGACTGCACAGAAGTTAATGAGAGGTATTTCTGTTCTCATGGCTTCATAGCATGAAGCCTTGGTTCAGCTCTTTGCTGAGGTGAAAGGAGTTGGGCAAGTGAAAGACCAAAACAGTATTTCATATGCTGAATTTTAGTACTTAATATTTAAAACTTTTTTGTCCAGGTCTCATTTCAGTGTTAAAGTTACTTAGTGAGTCCTGAGAGCATCATACCCACACTGATGTAGGGATCCAGTACTTAAATGTTGTGTGTAATAACAATAACTTGATCACTTATTCTGTTCACTTGGTGAAGGATTTCATAGGTTGGCAAAATCCTCGTGATTGTCCTTTTATATTGTTTAATTGCAGGTCTTAAGGAGAAAAGTCCATTTTCCATCGTGGTTGAAATAGATTTTGAAGTAATCTTACTGACATGTCCTTGTGAACTTTGCATCGCAGAATGGTTTGGGTTGGAAGAGACCTTAAAGCTCACCCTGTTCCCGCCTCCTGCCCTGCCCATGGATGCCTTCCACTATCCCAGGTTGCTCCAAGCCCTGTCCAACCTGGCCTTGGACACTTCCAGGGGTGCAGGGGCAGCCACAGCTTCTCTGGGCACCCTATGAAGAAGAATTTTGTCCTCATATCTCATCTAACATTCTCGGTGTGAATTCCCTGTGTCCTGTCCCTCCATCCCTTGTCCCCAGTCCCTCTCCAGCTCTCCTGGAGCCCCTTTGGGCCCAGGAAGGGGCTCTGAGCTCTCTCTGGAGCTTTCTCTCCTCAGGTGAGCACCCCCAGCTCTCCCTGCCTGGCTTTACCACGTCTACATCTCTCGTACTGAGAACCCCAGAGCTCTGCAGCTCTGCAGTTGGGATCTCATGGGAGCAGAGGGGCAGAATCCCCTCCCTGCCCTCTGCCCCCATGGCTTTGGATACAGCCCAGGACTGAGTTGGCTTTCTGGCCACCTGCCCTCAGAATTGCTCCTGTGTGTGGGACCCCTCCCTGATTTCACAGCTGAACTCGATTTGACAGTAGATCTCATTCCATCCTTTTTGTGGACTCAAGGTGTGACTGAAGATGCAGATCCTTTCATCACATATTCAAAGGGATACCTTCTGACTGCAAAAGAAATCTGGCTTGTGCCCACTCAAGTGTTACTGCCAAACATCTCAGGCTACCAAGCCTAATGTTTAAATTAACTCTTGCAATTCCAGCTTTTGTTCAAGAGCAGTTTAATTCCTCAATCCCAAATTCTGTTGACACAAGAGTGATTTGTTCTTCATTTAGTATTTTGCTACTTCAAATTTGCTGGGGAAAACAAATCAACTTTTTGATATAGGATTTTTATTACCTCACAGAGTGACTAATAATGGCTTCTAGCAAGTGCTTTGTCTTTTAATCAATCAGCTAATATGAACTGTAGACTGTGACTTTCAAATAAAATTAGTTAAAATATTTGTGACTTTTTTAAAATGAATACATATGTTCTTTAAACTGACCATGAATGCACAGTGTAATTCTTACCTTTCTGTACAGAAACTGGTCTGAAGCTCAGAGGACATTTCTCATCATATTCCTAATAAATTGGAGGAATTTCAAAATGCCAGCCCATTATTACCAGACTGGGACTTTTTCTATAATAGGGAACTAGCAACTAATATGTCTCCTGTCAGGTTTAAAAATAGTGCTACATCTCCCATTACCACACCTATTAGTTCCCTCTCCACTCAGAGATACTCTAAATCAAGGATCCTTCATCTATTTAAACCTAATGTAAGCCTTCAGCATCATCAGTGCTATCAAATTTACAGTCATAGGTGCAGCACTGGAAATGTTGAGTCCTGTAAACTGTATTGATCCTTCAAGTGCTGTAAACATGCTGCAAATAAGTTTGGTAAAGCCAACATATCATTTAGCAACTTTAGCAGTCTCAGTTAAAATCAGTTTTCATTTTTCCAGGCTTCTGAATTACAGGGCAAATGGGAGCTTATAATTAACTGTTAAATCAGAATAACTAATTTTCTCTCAGATCCAATTGCAAACCTGACATACTCTCATATGAGGTTATATTCTCATATAAGAACTGTATTTTTTAAGATTTTACTTTGTTTATAAAAATCCTGTTAGTGGTGGAAGCACTTCTCAAAATAATGTAAAACTTTTTGTGAAGATAATTATTTAATTATGCTTTGCAGCATACTCATGTCAACTTCTGTAAATCTATTTGGACCTTTAGAGGGGGGAGAGAGAGGAACAAACCCTGTGGAAGAGTTAATTGGGTTTGCTGGTGATGGGTGATCGTGGCTGTAGCGGTTTCCCTGGCAGTAGCTGGCTCTGGTTCTCCATCACTTTTTCTGTGTCTTTTTCCCTTCTATCTTCCCTTTCTTTGGAAGAAAATCTTACCCTAGTTAAATATTAACAAATCTTAATTTGCCTTTGTTAGTCTGAATTTGTGAAAATAGTTTACAGAGTACTGAGTATCCCTCATACCCTGTCCTGACTAGTGTTTAATCCTGTGTGTACAATTTAGGAGGTCAATTAGACACAAAGAAACCAAGTTGCATATTGTAATTGTCATTCCCAATGTACTGAGGATCAGCACATCAGTCAGGGAAATTTCCCTCAAAATGTATCTTTGGAGTGCTGTGCTCCAAGGGGGGATGGAGGCTTCCCCACTGAGGGTAGCATTGACTGTTGTGGTTTTGAGTTAACCACAAATGTGATGCACAGATGTCTTTCTCCACTGGAAAAAAGTATAAATTGCAATAATTTATTCAGTATAGATTGAGATCTTCAAAGATGTTGATTGAGGATGGCTAGAAGTATAGATACACAGTATTTATGACGGTCTCAGACTGTGTCAAGGAAGAAAGTGAAAATAAAATTCTAGGGATTAATGTTTTTTTTGCTTTTCTGAAGCTGGAAAAAAAACACGACAGAAAATTATGAAGGTCATTAGCACCTAGATAAAATGGTAAAACCATTTAAATTCTGAGTTTTAAAATGTATACACTCTATATGCATTAACAATGTTTTCCTAAGGATTTATAGCAGTATTGTTAGCAATCTTAGCATTCAAAGGGTAATGTGCAGTTTTTACAACATGTTACTTTCTAAACACATAAACTCCAAAAGGAGTCTTTACACCTTGTGTCGGGGTGTCTCTGGATTGATAGCCGTGGGACATCTTAAAACTCTTTATTTCCAATTTCCACTGTTCCATTTTAGGTTGAAAAAACAGATGTAAGAACTGAACCTAGCAGTCCTCACACTTTGCTTAAGATCAAACCAATTCTTTAGGAATTATGCTGTTTGCAATTCTGATTGCATCACAGAACCACAAGATCTTTTGGGTTGGAAGGGACCTTAAAGCTCATCCAGTGCCACCCTCTGCCATGGGCAGGGACACCTCCCACTATCCCAGCTTGCTCCAAGCCCCATCCAGCCTGGCCTTGGACACTTCCAAGGATTCAGGAGCAGTCACAGCTTCTCTGGGCATCCTGGGAAGAATTTCCTCCTAATTTCTAATCTAAACCTCCCTTCCTTCAGTTTAAAACCATTCTGTCACTCCATGCCTTTGTGTGTGTAGATGATAAGCACAGTAAAAATGAGATGTGGTATTTTAGTGAGACCAAAGCAGGCTGGGCAATCCATGCAGGTTTCATTCCTTGCTGCCTCCAGGTTATGGTAGATTTTGGCATTCTGTAGGTGTTTGCAGCTCTCAGGTTGTGTGCATGGACCAGACTGTGGTTTATGGGTGTCACCAGTAAATTAATGTTGCTGCTGCTCAGCCGTCCAAATACAGGTGAGCGATTTTGGTTTACCACATTCTCAAAAGAAGTGGAGGACTTCTTGCTTTTTCCAGTTGATTTGTATAAAAGATAAATTGTCATTCTCGCTTTTGCAGTTTAGTAATGACGAACCTCAGAACTGGTACTTTTGTATGATCTAAATACAAGTTAAATTTTGGTCAAACCTTGAGATGTGATTGTGTTTTAAGGTACAGCTTTGGGGTTTCGGTGAGTCACTGTCGTGAGTGGGAGGGCAGTGCTGGCTCTTTCAGTCTCTGTTGTGTGTATTTACAGCACATCCCCACTGCAGGTAGGGATGGGAGGGGAAAAGGGCAGAGGAGGAAAGGTGAGGATTCTCCATAGTCCTTTGGACAATCCCATTTTATTGCAATGTGGAACATGGAGATGTTTTGCCTGTGTCAGCCATCCCAGCAGGTTTATGCAAAACCATCAAAGGTTTCAGTGTGTTGATGTCCACAGGTCGTACCTGGTGGGTTTTGTGGTGGGTTGAGTTACGAGACACTGAACCACGTGTGCTCGGATACGGCAGCGGAATAAATTTCTCATATGTGTGGGACTGTGACGGTTAAAACAATCATTACTGAAACCATATACCTTATTTCCTGTAACTAATAGCACATCTCTACCTGTGGAATATATTAACAATTATTCCTTTGGGTTTGGATGACTGCTCAACTGTTTTGTTGGACAGATATTTAGACGTGAGCTGTAATTTATGTTGTCTGAATACGTCAATGAACAGAGCTAATTATGGCTTCCTGATGCGAGCTGTGCTGATGTTTGTGAAACCACACTTCTGCATGTAAGACAGAGTGAACGTGTGTTCTTTAATAAATTGTGGAAAATGAGGGGTTTTCTCTGCTTAGGTTGGTTAACAAAAATACCTATGCTGGCGTTCACCTAGAGTTTAAAAAGGAGCTATGGTTTTGTGGCTGGTTGAACAGTTAATTCTTCAGTGCCTTCAAAGTAAATTTTAATTTATTACTCTTTACAGTACTCAGCCTTCATTTTAAAAGGAAATTTTTGGTTCCAACAGCAGTGGCCCTTTCAGGGACTCCATCCCTTGCCATGTTTCAGTGTGGGGTAGAGCTGCAGCAAGTGACAAAAGTCCTGGCTGAATGTCACTGTGAACTGCGGACTTTGAGGCAGCACCTAATTACCCACCTACATTTCTCAGTACTTCAATATACCTCTGTATTAGTCATGTCATTTTGACACTGTTACCACTTTGAAGGGTTTTTTTTTTCAGCTGTGTAATGTGTATCCTGAGGAATGTGTTGCTCTGTATGGTAAAGACAGAGTAGGAAATTTTCAAAGGAAAGGATCCTGCAGCCGTGTGGATGGGGTTGAGCTGTTTGAGGAACACCCAGGATTGCTGGCTCCAGAGAGGAAATACTGTAATGAGAAAGGGGAAGCAGTTCTGTTTTTCTAATATTTGTTGTTTTCTTTGAAATGGGGAAAAGAATACCTGGAGTGATTTATATTTAATTGAGGATTGCATTCCATCAGATACGGTGAATGTTCTCAGGCCATTTATCAGCTGTGTCTTTTGGAGACCTCTGAGGAGTTTATGGTACATATTTACCTTAACTTGGCTGGGTCAAGGGAAATAAAGCAAAAATAATAGCTGTTATTTTTGTATGTGAACAAAACTGGAAGTCATGTGAGTGAAATATGAGCCAAACGACCATGTCCTACCTCCTCTGTGTCTTTCTAAGTACAAGAAATTATTAGTTATATATAATATAATTTCCTTAGCATTATCAGTGTATCTTTTAAAAACAGAAAATTTATTGACTTTTTAGTTGCTTCATCTTAGTCAAGCCCTGAAGTGAATGTGACATATATTATACTGACATTATCTTTAGTAGTATCTTATGTAGGTAGCATCTTATTTAAAATAAACAAACAACAAAAAAGAATAAAATAAACCATATACTGCTTCTTCAATAACATTATAACATTTTTTCTGAATTGAATTTGGTATATATTGCTGTTAATGCACAGAAATCACACAACAACAGAATCCCGCAAGTGCTAGTGAGGATTTTAAATAAGCAGTACCTACATTTTTTGGGGTGAGTTTTGTAAGAAAACCTTTGAGCTTTAGGTCGTCTCTGAAAAAAATCTGTCATTGCTGATTGTCACCCTCTCGGGCTGCTGCCACAGGGTCTATGAGTGTTATTGTGAAGAATTGCATATCAAGAGCTATCTTAACACCCACTCCACGACACATCCACGATTTCAACCCAGTTTCCCAATGTAAATAGCCAAAAGGGGTTTATTGTATGGCAATATTTCTGTAATATTTGCATCGTGCAGTTTCACTGATTGATCTAAAGGTAGGTAAATGCAGAATAATTAAGTGAATGGCAGGGTCTTTAAGCAGGAGGAAACTCGAGGACTGAGCAATCTCTTACCGTCAGCCCAGTACAGTCATTCTCTGTTCCCGTGAGGGATGTACAGTGAAAACTGGTGCAAAATAAAACCAAAGAGCACAGTGTGGGTTCAGCTAAGCCTGGTGATAAAACCAGTTTCAGAACTAGTTTGGTGAAGTGTGATTTGATCAGATGCTTCATGAACAAATTGCTTTATTACTGATACTGCTAATGATTTGTAAATTAGTTGCAAGCCTCCCCGAGTGACTGACTCAGTGGCATTTACCAACTTTTCACATACTCCCCATTTTTAGGGGCTGAATTTATAAAATGCTTCCCTTTAGTCCCTTGAATTAAATTTTCGGTGGCATTTGATGACAAGCATAGCATGATTAATTACAAATTGTTCTTTAGGTGAATAGTGCAGATTTTAAACCACAGCTTGTGTTTTTATAGCAGTTATTACCCTGCAGGCTCTAAAAGGGCTTTGGAGGAGAGAGTATGATTTTGGTTACATCATTGTAAATTCAGAAAACGTCAGTGATCTCAAAAGTGTGATTTTTTTGAAATTAGGTCAGTGGAAAAGAGATCAGAAACTGCTTTGCTACCTGAAATGAAGCAAGCTCCAAAATGAAGTATCTGCTTCCAGATGGCCTTACTTTTGATTTTGCAAAGAACATATTTGTTAAAACAAGTAACTTATTTGAAATATTATGGAGGAGTGAATAATGTAGCAAATGATAATTTGAATCCAGGCTGAATTAGGGCAAGAAAGTTGGAGTATGGAGTGTTATTTCTCTTGATGTTTGTTCTGTAATGACCCAGAAGCTCTACATCACTATTTCATCTGGTACCATGGTGGACCAACAGCAAAAAACTACCTAAAGGTTGCTTAAGTTTTGTCTCCCAATTAAAGTGATTCAGTGTTTGGATTTTTGTTGCTGGCTAGCTGATCTTTTGATAGCTGCATAGCACATGAAAGGCTTTTTGTTTGTTTTCTGCCCTTTGATTACAGAATACATACTATTTTTAACATGATCTTGAATCAAACTACATTTCTCAATTATGGTTGAGATGATTGAGATTTTTCAGGAGAGTATGTAGCTCTCTGTTGAATTCTCACTTCTTGTCACCAGAGGTTTTGGTAAGATAAGGATTACAGTCTGAAACCACTAGAAATTGCAGGTCAGGAAATGGGTGTAAGGTCTTGCAATGTACGGTGTCCATGAGTCCTGAGTAACTGAGTTTAGCAGGGAGTCCATCATTCTTAGGGAGTGTAGAGAGGGAAATCATCAGAGAGGTGTTTGTGGATGGTGAACACCTTTCAGGGTTTTGCTTTCAGCTTTTGTGTGTGGTGGCTTTGCTCGAAGCATGTGAAAAGCAGCTTTTGAGTACCCCAAGGGTGTGACTCATGATGAGCAATAGTCACCGGGTTTTCATCTGTCCCCTCGCTTTGGGCAGCACATTCTGCATCCTGTTTGTGAGCAGCTCTGTGGCTTTTTGTCTCAGAGCTTCCTTGAGCCTCCTCTAGTGTTCTCTTCCACCCACTTTGGAGTATTCAGAAGAAATAAGATAATTTACATCTCTGTTGTTGCTGGGGTTGTGATCCCAGCTCCCAGCAATGCAGGAGGGATGCCCCAACTGCATCTCCCCAAGCTGCTCTCTGCCTTTGTCTCTTACCCAAATTAGTTACTGGCAACTGTCTTAGCTGAAGTGTGTTTGAATTGCTCTTTAATTTTCTCTGCCACCAGGAAAAAGAGGGAAACCTATATAAGAATGAATAAGCTACATCCTAAGTTATGGAATAATTGACTGTATTAGGGAGTTAGTGTGTAAAGCAGTTTTTAAATATCCAATTGAAAACAAACCCTGAATTCAAAATGCAATGTGTTCCTAAGTCTTGCACATTTTCATTCATTTAAAATTTACAGACAGTATCTTTTAAAGGTCAAAATAATCTAGTCATCATAATTGCTAAATAGTTTTTTCTGAAGTAAACTCATTAATATAATATTAAGGATTATATTACAAGGCCTGGCAGTATATTTCCTCGTCCTCCAATATAATTTTCTTAAGTAACAACAACAACAATAATAAGAATGGTATGTTTCTAAAGTAAAATACTTCTCTATTTTCATTTTCAGATTTCAGACAGTTCTGAAGTACTTGGAAAATGAGTGTACTTCTCATAGAACCCTTTTATGGTGGCTCCCACAAACAGCTGATGGATCTTCTCCAGGAAGAGCTACAAGAAGATTGTGTCCTCTGCACACTCCCAGCCAAGAAGTGGCATTGGAAGGCACGGACTTCTGCTCTTTATTTCATGCAAACAGTGCCAACAAGTTCTAATTACAGGTAACCAAAGGATTGAATAATTTCTAAACTCAAATTACACAGATACCTTCAACCAGGTCTCTTGAATTTACTCCTTGTGTACATGCAAGGATGTATGTGGGAGCAGTTAGGAACTTGCAGTGGGCAGCACAGGTTTTTCTTCTTGAGGTATAACTGAAAAATTATATGTTTTATTCAAAATCTCCTAGACTGTTTTGTCTTGTGTCTCCAGTCTGTGAGAGTCAGTATCTGGGTACCTGATGTCTGTACATGTATGTGCATCTCTTATTTGAAATTTTTCATGTGAGCTCAGTCATTCTGAAGGGTTTAAACTGTGCTTCACAGATTAGGCAGAGGGATGGCCCAGATGTGAACACTGCAAGCTTCCTCACGTGCCCTCCCATCTATCTATTAACAAGTCTGATTTATCAGTGTCCTGCTCAGGCTGACCTGGAGGATTAAGGGAGCAGTTTTATCTTAATGATGGTCCAGTTCAGTAACATGCCAGCAACTGTGGGTGTCAATTATACATTTATGTAAGTGGCAAATTTCCATCAGCTAGAACCTGGCCTGATAAAACCAGGCGATTTAGGTCAACAAGATCGCTATCACATAGTGAGAATCAACCCCTCCAGAGCCAAGCTGTCTCTAAACCCAGCAGTTTTGCTTGGCCTACCTGATCAGATGAGATGTGGTGAGGTGATTGTCTGGAGCAGTGAGATAGAGCTTTGCTCACAGCATGCAGAACATTGTGTGCGGACTGTGCACCTTCATGGGGAGGGACTGTTCATTCACATGGTTCTTTTAGCACAAGCAGCTGCAGAATGAACTTCAGGAGGACTCTGAGCACACCTGAATGATGTGCCAGCGAGTCACAGTTCAGAACTGGGTCTGGTATTTTTTACTGTGAGTGAGTAGGTGCTTCCTGAGGAAGGGATATCATTTTTCAAGAGTAGATTTGTGCTGTAGAAGGCTGCATTTGCTCAGTGTTACCCAGCACAATGTCTAAGCCATCTTGGAACACATATTGTGTAAATGTACACCTTTCCTGAGCCTGCTTTTGGCTCCCATTTAAAATAATCTCCCACCTCAAGCCAAACGTTATAATTAATTTTCCCCGTTTTGTCTTGTGCGAGGCATTTAGCGTTGGTTTCCTCTTGCTTTCTTTTTGCAACAGTTTTGTTTTGGAGGAGTGTACATGACAAACTGTTATGTAAATTTGTCTTGTATCACAACCACATCCTCCAACGCATCACAATGTTATCTGTGTTCCTTCAAGGTCAGCAGCCCAAGCTGTCCAGCACTAACTGCATTAAACTAATCAGACATCACTCATAGACATACACTTCATTAGTTTAACTTACAGTTACATTGACCTAAGATAACTTAACTCCAATTTGTCAAGTAACCCACATCTTGGGGAAAGGGGGAGGGAGCGCTGACAAAAAAAAAAAAAAAACAACAAAAAAAGCAAAATCCCACAAAAAACCCAACAACCCAACAAAAAACCTCAACCCAGCAGCCTGAAAACTCACTTGAAGTTAATAAACTTGCAATCTGTCATAGACTTATGTGCAAATACAACCTTTACTGACAGCAAATAAATCTGATCTAACCAATGGAGCTTCTTAAAGAGAGGAAAGTGTTTTCTTTGCTGGTGCTGTTCGGGTTGGAGCAGAGGGAATCAAACAGTCAAAGTTGACAAAGATGCAATGGTTAAAATAGAATTTGTACCTTGTCCTCGCAGGCAGCATAAATAGGATCAAGGGCTGATGTGGCTGGTGAGAGGAAAACTGATTAGAGGTACCTTCTACTTTACTTGCACATTTTTAATGTTTGTTTTGTGATTTAATGTTTCGATTATTTTGTTAAATTGAAAGTATAAGTGCATCAGATTCAACCTAGTGAGGATGAGTACTCTCCTATTAGAACAAAACATTGATTAAAATTAATTCTGATTCTGTTATTTCTAAGCTTTCTAATAACCACTGAAGATCAGCTTCCCAGGTAGTAGTTTATAAAGACAAAAATCCATTGCAAGCTGGCAATACTGCGTGTTTGGAATTACACGTTTAGATATTTCAACCTTCTTGTGAGGTCGTGGAAAATACCAAATTTGCATTACTTATAATATTGACATTATTTACAGAAAAACCCCTTTCTTTTATAAGTGCTTTCCATAAATGTTGCACTTTGTAAATACCTTGTTTTTATTTGTATGTTTAGTAGTGCAGAAAGATCACGGATATTTCAAGTGCAAACACTTGTGATAACGGAGCTGCCTTACTAAATCTTTTGTACTGTGCTTCAAGATTCTGGTGTGTGAGAGAAGTAATACTGAATCTGATGTTAGATACATTTTAGAGGAATACTGTAGATATGTTTTAAAGGACTTAGACTTCTTTCCATAGAAGCTGATTTTTGGGAGCAGGAGGGTTTGTTAGTTTAAATGTGACACTCAGATAATTAAGGAATAGTCTTTAAAAGTGCTTTTGGAACAAAGGATGCAGTGCAGAGCCGTAGATGTTAAATCAGATGCTCTGCAGTGGGCAGAGAGTTTCTGTGATGGACTGACTAATTGTTTTATCAGAGAACAAACGTGTCCTCCCTTGAGCACGACCTAAAGCTGAGCTGGTAACAAACAGGACATTTAATGTTACTTTTGTGAACTGTAGGGCCGCTGTCTTGGTGCGCAGTAACTCTGTGTTCCCAGGAACATGGAGATGTTCCTGGGATTGTCCCAGGGAGAAGGTGTCCTCACCCTCCACGGGAACACACAGAGCTGCTATGGGACATACTGGACACTCAGGCTTCGGTCTGCAGCACTACCTGGATTTATTTTAGTTCCCCAATGCAAAGTCTGTGCTGCATTTCTCCAGAAAAGTTTTGCTTTTCTGTTTTCTTGGCTTTGTTGAGCAATGTGTTAAATCAGCTCATGCTTTCCTTCATCTCCTGAGAGGAACACGGGAGCCGTGAGGAATGGAAGCCCAAACATGCAGAGCCCCTTTTACTTACAAGGCCAGAAGGAGAATGTAAAGGTGGATCACTTGCCTAGAGGTCTTGAAATGATTGCCCAGATTGATGTGCAGCAGCCACAGATTGAGTTTTAATTGCTGTAGAGTCACAGATGATTTTTCCTTAATTGGAAAGAAGGTGTTTGGACGCTGCTTTGGTACGAGGAGTTGCGTTCTTGTGGGGGCAGTCTCCAAGTCACAGCATTTGAAATGCACTGAAAAAGGGAGGAATTGCTGTCTGCTTTCTCTAGACAAGGTTTTCAACCATCTGAGAGTTTTGTTAGCAGCTGGTGGGATATTATCTTCTTCATTCCATGGATTTGGAAGGTCCAGTGCAGCTTCCTCAGGCTACTGGCACTCTGCAGAGCTGCTGCACTCACTGCTTTGTCTCCCAGTTTCCTTCAGACAGCTTCAATTCCTTGATAAACGTGGGTGTCTGAACTTTAGCCTAAAGCTGATTTCCATAGCACACAGTGACTATTCTGTAATTCTAGAAAGCATGTAAAAAAAGAATTTTTTTTTAGCGTTTTTTAAATTCTTAATTCAAGGAAAGTTCTCAAATTTGGAAATACCATTGCACAATTTAATGAAAAATGAAAATGTTTTTCTTTTTCCTTTAATTATTTTCTTTATTGCAGTGAACAATCTGTTAAATTACAGATAGTAAAACTGGTATGACATATTATATGAAAGTTTGCATTTCAGGAGCTATGCTCTACAGAAAGTAATTTAATCCCGAAAAGTTAGTAGCATGAGACTGTAAAACAGAGTGACTAAATTCAGTGTAGCTTCCAGTGTGTTTTAATGGCACTGCTAGATTATTTTAAATATATATATATAAATATTATGTATAACATTCAGTATTGCCCCCCAGGTAGCTGTTCATATGAATAAAGATTTTATTTGTAACAGATTCTAGCCCTGAAATACCCCTAGGGTAAATGTTAGCATATATATACCCCTTGATATCTGACAACTATATTTTAAAGACAAATTCTGTGCTTTTTACATTTTACAAAAGAGAAAACAAATTATTGTTTTCAATTAATAGAACTCTGAAAAAAAAAATCCTGGGGGTGGTGTTCAGCAAAGGAGAGTATATTTCAACAGTATATAGTGTAGATGTGGTTGTTTCTTGATTTTCTTTTTTATTTTTAATATTCTATTAAAATCTACTAGATTTAAGACTGTTTCAGAGCTAATGCTTTTGTTCTATTCTATAAGGAGAAAACACATTATTTTAGAGTGAATTCTTTATTAAGTGGTGGGCTGTGTCCCCAAATATCTTAAAAAAGCAACTCTTTAATTTTTTTCCAGTGAATAGCTCAATCCTGCTGAGAACATAACAATGTGTGGATGTGTGACCAGTTGCAAGCTTGAGGATTTAACTGTTTTCTAGATAGTTTGTTTTTAGAAATATTCCTGCATGCCCTGGAGAAGGTGTTTGAGGATGTGACTCAAATCAGGGCAGGGCAAATTTCATTAAATCTGAATATATAGATACCTATTGGTGCTGGAAACATTCCTGCCTGTTTATATCTTCCTGTGAAATACTGGAAATGTTTATATAATCTTTGTAGGAGCTTCAATAATTTGTCCTGCATTAGAGGCCTTCCTAGAATTTGGCCCTCATAATGCTCAGGTAAGGAGTGAATAAATTGTATGTAGGAATAGTACATTAGTTAAAGGAAAATAACCAATTACCTACAAATTAAGAAAAAGAGTTCATCTGTTACTGTGTTGGATTTTTTGAGCGTATTTTATGGTGCTTACTTCTTTATATAGGTGAATAAACAGAAACCTCATTCATAGCATTAACTGTTAAGAGTGTGTATTTTGATGTTACTGCTCAAGTTCACTGCATTTGAAGATGGGACATGTCTCATCTCTTCGGAATTACAGAATGATTTTCTGCCCAGAGGTTGCCTTGGTTTCACCCCATGTCTTATTGTTGCTCTGTGGGTTTTAACTGCAGTTTTGTGTGGGGAACAGTGGAATGTGCTTCTGGAGAGGAAGAGAATGTGCTCCTAGAGATCCCTTGTGGTTTGATGAGCTGATGTAAGGGCATGAATATATAGGTGACCAAATGTAATATCCAGTATCTTGTAAGGACAGGGTTCAGGTCTCCTAGAAACACATAATCATTGGGTTGGGTTGGAGGTGACCATATTCCAACCCCTTTGCTATGGGCAGGGGCACCTCCCACTAGACCAGGTTTCTCCAAGCCCATCCAAGCTGGCCTTAAATACTTCTTTGATTAAGAATACCACGTGGGTGTAACTCCCTGATGGGTATAAATCTCCACATTCCCACCTTGTTGTGGAGGTGCCCAAAGGAAGGTGTGGGAGCACCTGCTTCACCCTGTACTCACTTTTCCACTCCCTCACTGAACAAAGGGTCATTACTTCTTTAATTTCATTAGTGCTAAACTTGCTGGTGCTTTTTTTTCCCCCTGCACAAATCGTTTTGAGTTCACCCAGGTTGGTTCACACGGGCTGGTGCAGACACACACACGTTTGTCCTGCCCACGCTCCGAGGGAGCTGGCTGGGAGTTCGCTCCTCTCCGGGGGCCAGATGGCCATCCTAGCACCACGTTGAGCCTCAACCAATAAACCCTACTGAGATACGAGACACAGGCACCATGTACTGAGCTGAAACAACTTGGTGACTTCTGACCAGAGCTGGCTGGTGTCCAGCCAGCTTCGAGTGTAAGCACAGAGAATATACGTCCATATGGAATGGCACGAAGCTCCACCACTCAGCACAGATGATGCCCTCCACTGCTGTAGCCCTGGATAATGGAGGGTGTCCCAGCCTGGGTAAGGGGTGTGAAATTCTCTCTGCTGAGGGAGAACTTGGAGGCCATCTGATGCTGGAAAAAAACGTAACATGGCAATGTATGTGTAAAACTGGGTTTTGTTTGGTTTTAGGTTATTATCGCCCCAAACCTGTTCTGGAAACTTCTGAAAAATGTTATCGGTCAGAGAGAACTTGTGAAGGGGAGGGTATTATCAAATGGATTTGAGAATGATTTTTAACAGAATGGTAATATAAATCAAGGTGTGAAAGTTAACAGAAAAAAGGTTTAGAATCTATAATTAATTTTTTTTTTTTTTTAAATAGGGAAGATAGTGTAAATAAAAGCAAATAATTAAATAATTGGTAAAAAAAAATTAATCTGGTAAAGACTTAACCCAGTAAAAAATGCAGTAAAAAATTAGGGAAGGTCTAGAGGCAAAATAATTTCCTTATTGAGGATAACAGCACTGCTGTTGTTTCTCTGCTCACAACCAGACTGCGAAAATTTCCTTTTCAATGTGATGGAGAGAAGCTGCCTGAAAAGTTTTTGTGAAACCGATGACGGAGGTGGGATGTCCTTTTGAGGGAGATGAATTCCCTTGCTCTGAGGGACCAGAAAGAATGCTCTGGTGCTCAAAAGTCCTTGTACAGCACCAGGATTTAAGAACAAATGTTTTTATTCTTTGCTCTGGCTGCCGAAAAACTTGGAGGGGGCGATCCAGTAAGAACAGCAAAAAAATCTTCTAAGCAACAGGACAAAAAACCTCCCAAGTAAACTACCTGAAATTTATTCAGGCAGACAGCAATGTGATCTTAAACATTCACTTTGCATTAATCAACTTTGCCTCAGATAAAATGCTGGCAGATGGTAGCTATTCATTTTAAAAGTGACAGGTTTTCTTTACGTTTTTGTGTGGAAACCCCCACATGCACTCTTCCCTCCAAAAAACTTTACTTGGTTAATTTGTCCAACATGCTTTTTTTTTTTTTTTTTTCTTCCTTAAATACACTCCCATTATTAGGCAATTTCACAATTTGGATGGTTAAAAGAGGGTTTAGATGAGTTTAAATGCAGGCTCCTTCCTTTGAAGTCAGGGAAGTGTATGTATGGGAGCTGAGTTTTGGCAGAAGTGAGCTGGGAGTGACGAGGACGATGCGGGAGAGGTGCGGGGCTGGGAAGGACTGGGACTGCTGGGTGATCCCTACAAAGTGCTAATGTGAAATGGCAGTTGTCTGTTTGATGTGTAAAAGATTTGCTGAAATTCCAGCAAAATATTCTGATGAGAGAAGGAAAGAACAGTCTGGGTTTTCAAACCCTAGCATGTGTTTTCCTTTATGTTCTCAAATGCCGGGTGAAATCCTTGTTTTTCTTTCTAAAATGAATTTTATGAATCACCTGGAGAATTGATATTTACATTGCTGGCAGTAAAATGTAATGAAATTGTGCATTATGATTCAGTATTTCTGCACTTAGGATTTTAATGAGGATTTTATCTGTCCTTTTAAATGGTTGCTGCGTATATATTTTATTTCTAGATTAGTTATGGATTACATTTCTATTTCCAAATAACAAACATATACACTACTATATTATAAAGAATATGATACTTTCCACAATTCATTGTCATTCCAGCCCATAACACTAATTTGATCTTCCAAAGGGAAAGTAAAAAAAGCTTTAGTTTGCATCTAATAAAGAGAAAATATTGATTTTTTTTTTTCCTTTTTTTTTGGTGCCGCTTTTTTTCCTAATCTCAATTATATTTTTTTTAACTAAGAACTAAATATTACAAATTTTGTCAGATACTTGCTTTACACATGATTTAGATTTATAGCTTTGTGTTCTGGTGTCATAAATAACTAATTTTCTTAATGAGTACCCACAACTAGACTGGGTTTTGTGAATTGATGCATAGTGAAAAGGAATTTTACCCTGTACAAACTGTTTTTAGCAAAGCAATTTTAGGACAAGACCTACTTTAGCACTAATATAATTTTTTTTTTTTTTTTGGTGAGCTTTAACTTGATCCAAACACATTGAAGTTTGAAAGTCTTGGTTCAGGTAGTTGTGACATCTCAGTTTCCAAGGCATTTCCTTACCTGCTTTGGCCTCTGCCTGAGAGCCAGCTTGGATGGGGTTCGGACCAACCCAGGTTCCCATGGCAGGGGATTTGGAACTGGGTGATCTTTAAGGTCCCTTCCAACCCAAACCATTCTAGGATTCTTTTTCTACTTCTGCTTTTCCTGCCATCTGAGGGCTGTTAGCACCTGCTGTGGGTGTCCATGAGTTTCAGTGTAGATTTTGAAGGTGCTGACCCGGGTCCATGGTCCTGAAAAATACCCCCAAAGGTGTTTTTCTGGTTTTATCTCCTCAGTTCCCCTGGGACTCCAAGACTGAATGTCCCAAAGACAAGGCTGGAGTCCAAGGGCATCTCCTCCTGGGGTAGTGCCAGCCAAGGGACTCAGGCTATCGTCTTGGAGCCCACTCTGGTGTGAGCTGAGGCACAGTGGGTGAGGGTGGTTGTGGATGGATGATCCCTTCATAAATGCCATTCTGTGTCAATCAGAAATGTTAGTCTAAATTGACACATAAACCTCTTACTTTTGTGGATTATGATGTTGTTTTTTCCCTAAACACACAGCACATAGCTAGCAGGAGTTTGGTTACAATATATGTGCTAAATTGTGCCACAATGGAAAACAATTTAGGATCAACTTCTGACTCCCCCAAACCACAGTTTGATCAATTTATTTCCTCCTCCTCTTCCCTTTTATATATCTCAGCCTAAGTATTGGTAAGCTTTGAGTCATTATGATGATGAATTTAACTTCCCTTCAGAAAACAATTATTAATACACACATTGTATCTATTAATTGGAATATCTTTGATGAATACAAAACAACTGAAAGACTTTTTTTTGTTCATCGTTCTGTAATGAAGATTTCCACAATTTCCTTATTCCCTTGGACAGTATTTTTCCTTTCTTGCCTTTGTCCTTTGTCCCTGTCTTTTCCTCCCTTCCTCCTGCACATTTACTCTGATGGTCCAGTGGACACAGTCATTTTAAAGAATGCTTTCCATTTCAGAGCACTGGCTGTTTTTATTGTTTATGTTTATAACCTTGCCTTCTTGTTCATAATTTTTTGTTTCAGCTCTCTTAATTTCCATTTTACTTGTTGCACGCTTGAACTTATATTTCTGTCCAGTTCAACTTGAAGAAAGAATGAAGCAAACAGCAGTGAACACAACATCAAAAGCAAATATGTGATTTTCTTGTCGCAGAATCACTGGAAGAATTCATTCTTTTTAACAGCGTTTCAAAGAATTATATGGGGAAAAATGTATTTAGAGTGGAGCTAATGTTTCTCTCACAACATCTTACCTGATGTAACTACATCAATCCTTTAAATTAGTGATTTACCAAATGTTTTAAAAAGAAAAGGTGTAAATGACTACGGGAAGAACAATAGAAAATTCTTTTCAAATTGTATTTTTCTTGCAGTCAAATGGTATTCCTACTGATTTCTGTTATCTTGTTTTCTTTGAGTGCTAATACTTTTTAATATAGCATACTCTATGGGAAATTATATATATATCTAGTTAGAATGTGTAAAAATCTTCTTGTATTTAGGTATTACATAATAACATGAAAAAATTCTGAACACACAACTCTATGTATACTATATATGGAAAAACTAAAAAAATTAAAGGGGAGTAATTCGAGAACATCTGTAATTTTTTTATTTATGTAAGAGAATATCCCATTTTTAATTAAAGATGGAATTTAAGAATGATAAATGGAACCATTATCTAGTAACAGTTAGTTTGCAGGCATTTTTTTCCTAATGTTCTGCAGATTGCTGCAGGTTTGGCAGTGCCTTTGGCTTTTGTGAGCAAAATGCATTTCCTACTCGTGACAGAAGAGTTGTAACTCACTAAACATGGAGCAGTTATCATGCATAGCGACATCTCCATGCTTAAACCCTGAGGAACTGAATTATTTTAAATTATTTTTAATGCAGAAATTTCCTGGTAGTCAGTTGTATTAAAAACTGAAGAGTTAAAAATTGTATCTGCCAAAAGAATTTTGAGAAATATTGCTAAAGATGGTAAAACTATACAATAAAAGATGAATTTCAGGGGAGATTTGGCAGGTTTTTGAAGTTTTTTTTTTCTTTGGTAGTGGCTGTTTTCTTGTGGTTTTCTTTTTTTATTTCACCACTTGAATTCCTTCTATGTTGCCATCATCCTAGACTAAAGTTGATTCCAGTTTATTGTTACATCCTCAAGTTTTAGCTGTGGGGTGTCAAAGTGGGAGGAAAAAAGGTGGGTAGGTGATTTGGGAGGAACTTGAATTACCATCAGGTGTTGGGCACCTCTTGGTATTTGTGGCTTTCACTTACCCCAGGAACAAATATTTGGTATCCTTGTGTTTCTCCATGACTTTCACAAATCTTCAAGGTCCTGACTGGGAGAGGTTCACTTGTGTGGGGTCAACTGGCCATTGTGGTTACTGATGACTCAAATTATGTTTTCCAGTAAAAAGGCTTTTTTGGAAGAGGACTTGATTACAGAGCCCTCATCTTCACCTCCTCCAGACTGTTACCATCTACTCAAGGTGGAATCTGGTTTGAAGCAGAACTTTTCTTCTGAGGTTTAGCAGCAGCCCTGCAGAGGATCCTGTGGGCCCAGCCTAGTCTGGAATGGGTTTTCAGTGGTTTCTGTGGCTGCTGAAGCATTTGGCTCTGAAGTGCTGTAAACACAGATCTCAGGTCTTGTCCCCAAAAGCTCCATAGGCAGTAGTTGGTAGGGAGGAGTGTCAGAAAAGAGTAATTGCCACAAAAGAAATTTCCACTCTGGAAAAACCAGAGTCTAATGTAATTATTGAAAATTGCATCATGAGTTAGAAATAGTAAAACCTACATTTTATTCCATATTTTTTCTAACATGGAGCAGAGAACCTGGAGCGTGGTCTTACCTTGAATTAATACTCATCCTGGTGTAAACACACTGGAAAATATTTTTTTGTAGTTTTACATTTCAGTACAGAAGAAAAATTATAGATTTTAACCATAGACTCAGAATCATCTCAAGGTTGGCAAAAACCTCTAAGAGCATAAAGTCCAACTGTTAACCATGCTATGCTATGATGAGTGGAATATAAATTCAGCATTAAAGTAAGCATCTGTACTTGAAAAAATCCTAATTTCCAATGCTAACAGCTGCATGGAAGGTCATTGACATTGTGGAGTGCGTGGGGTCTCTGGGGCTCAGCGTGTTTGAAGTCAATATTTATGGTGCCTCTGTACCTCCTGTCATTAGCAGGAGGTTTTCAAGGGACTGTTCTTAGATTATATTTTGCACATGGCTCTTGTTTTCTACATACTGATTGGGAAAAAGTGAAGGGAATAATAGTTTTCCTGTCTGCTGATGGGTGATGAGACCAACATGTTGAGGCCATGGGTGGAATCAGGGTGAATGAATTGGTGGCAGGGAGGGAGTTGGAGATGCCTGTGTGCTTCCTGCATTTTTAAGGAGTATAAAGGATATTTCAGCTGTTGAGATGAAGCTCAGCAGCTGCTCTGCAAACTCCTAATGGAGCAGGACTGGGTTTTCTTTATCTCCAGAGTTTTCCTCTGGTCACAGATACTGCTGGGGCTCCCCATTTCTCTTAACCCATCGTTTTTAAACTGCATGGTTGATATAGAGGAATAATGAATTTTTTTTTTGTTGGATAAAATGGGATTTGGAGACAATACTATTGCTGGTTAATTGCTAGGTACAGGCTAAGACTCTGAATGATGAAGAGGAAGATACAAAAGCTGTGTGCACTGAGCAAATGCTTTGCTGTTCAGCCAAACAGCTTTGCAACCGCACTCTGGGTTGTTACAGCATCACTGTGGTATTTGCCTTCCCATTATCTCTTCAGTTCACTTTTCCATGGTGTCTGGTCCATGCATATTTTATTTTGATTTTAATTTTATTTTTTTAATATTATTTTATTTATTTTGCCTTCCAGCATATGGTTTAAAACTGTAACTTCATTGACTCTTGCGTATATCTTTCCTTTTGTCTTTGAAATCCAGAGGGGTGTTTAATGTGAGCAGTAGTGTATCCAAGGTAGAATATTTCATGTTTTTGCAGATTGCTAGTATTGCATGCCAGAGCAGCTTTCTGACCATGAAGCCCAGCCACGTTTGTTCTATTAGCTGCACTTCAGAAGTATTTGTTTAGTTTTTTCCTCAGATGGATAACCAGTATGGAACATTCTGTCCACAGAAGTCTTATTAAAGAGGTTAGAGCATCCTGCTAATTAGAAAAAACTAATTAGGCAGATTGTTGAGCCTGTAACCAGAATTTTATATTTTAATGGATTTTGAAATGCGGTGTGCTCCCTTTTCCTATTGTAAAACACACTTTTTTTCCTTTTAAGTGTCTGGAAACAATCTTTTTGAGGAAGTAATGCATTCAGAATAAGAAAGCAGTAACAATTTTTGAATTTATTAAATAAACTGTAGAAGAATATATACTGTAAAATTGGTGATACCATTAATTGATACCAGCCTCTTATTGTGGCAGAAAAAATTGTTTGGTAACCTTGCTGTTGGTAGGTTACAAGTTTAACTGCCCCAACAAGGAGTTGAATTAAGTTCATGTGAAGAAATGATATAATTTGTGGCTGTGTTAAAATTAGACTTAGATGGTACAGAACTCATAAACTTTGCTACTTCAAGCTAAAATTCATTGACCACTGTTTCACTGAGCCTTGGGAAGTTTATCATGTTTAAAGCTGGATCCAGTCCATTTTTGAGTGCTCTTGCAGTGCTGTTAGAGACTTTTGGTCTAGAAGCTGAAAAATGAGCTCGTTTTCAGCTGTGGAGTGACCTGGAAGCAAAACCTTCAGGGTTGGTTGGGTTTGCATGGTTCACATCTTAATTCCAGGTTTGCAAGGTGACATGTGGAAAGCAAGGCATGTTTGTGGTTGGGGACAAAACGCCGGATTGGAGAAACATTTAAAATATATATATTTAAAATGGCTTTTTCCCTAACATCTACTTTCGAGTTCTCTTTCAACTGTGCCCTGCTACAAACTTGAATTAGTCATAACCTTTTTTCAGGCTTGTCATTCTGCATTTTGCGAAATGCTCTGTCTTGTGGAGCAGCCGTGTGGCCGAGAGCCGTGGGCAGTGACCTGCAGTCTGTGTCAGGACCATCCTCCGAGATGGAATTCAAGGTACAGATGTTGCAGTTGGTGAGATGAGGTTGGCAACCATCTGGAAGGTGGCCATCTGCTCCCTCCTGCAGCAGCAGAGCACCATGCTTTTGGGGGCCCCTGCCCCTTCTTGTCACAACCTGAGTCAAGGCAATTCAGAATTGCCTCTTTGAAGCCTGATTTGGGAATATTGGCTGGCCAAGTGCTTGGCACTTAGAGAAGTAAGAGGTTAGGAAGGGAAAAAACAAATACTTCTAGACAAGATTTAGAAATGAGCTGTATGAAAGGACTTCAGTAAAACTCTGGAGACTTAAGATATGTAGCTCAGGTCTGGAAATGTAGGAGAAGCCGAGGAGCAAAGAGAGATGCATCTTGCTATGCTGATGTAAAACAGATATAAATGTTTCATTGGAGCATGGGGCTTGCTATTATTTTGCTAATGCTTTAGGGAATATATGGAGTCTGTAGACATGAAACCAGAACTGTGGATACAGGGACTGGAGGATGGAGCAATCAGGTCCCTTTAAGGAAAACCTTCCTACTTCCAGTCCAAGGAGGCTGAAAAGAAGGCAAAAATATTGCAAGACTTGTATTTGTGGTGTCAACCTTGCAGGCCAGACATTCTATATTTGCTGGAGTGTCAGCTCTGGCTTTGGCCAGCCAGATTTGTGGTTAGCGTCTGTGCTGACCTGTAGGTTCACACCCTTCCCTGCTCCTGCAGTTCAGACTTCAGCCTGGAACCTGGGACTGTTATCAACCAGACAGGTCTAGGTAGTTAGCATGATGTCATGTCTCTTCATCAGTTTATAGAACAGGGCTGAAATTTATGGCCATAAATGTTTTAAATTGTTTTTGTTTAGCTTCTTGGGGAGAAGAATTTCCATAGGTGAGAGGTTGTTTTGTAAGAGGCTCCACTGTATGATAGATCACATGGATGGTTTCAGTACACAGGGAGCTTGTACCCCTTCAGTGTCATAGGTTGGAATTGTTAAAGGCACTTAACAGCTCTACAGATTCTTGTTTAATTACTGGTCATTATTCTGAAGTGGATGACTCATTTAGCCTGCAGTGATGGGAGGTGTTCTGGCCCTCTATATAATTCTACACATACATATTTTTGCTCTTAAGTGCCCCAAAAATGTCTGTTTTCCTCTTGTATGTCTCATTTCTTGGGGTAATACAGAGAAAATGGATCTGTGAGGGGCTATGGAATGAGAAAGGGGATGTTGGTAACAAATTTGCTCTTGGTGCTCACAAAGAATTCTGCCATTCATTTCTCACCTGGATGGGTGTCTAATATTGTAATAAATTAATTATCTACTAGTCCATTCTTCTATATTGGTAATTTAGATTAGAAAACAGGCAGGACAACATGAAATTCAGTGCTTAACAATGTGTTAACATTTAAACTAGTTCTGGATTAGCTGTCACTAGCTTTTCTTGCCTCAGTTAAGGCTGTGTGTCCTTCACTGTGACCTCCTGTGTGTCCTGGTGAAGGCTCATTGCAGAAGTAGCAACTTTGAATTTACCAGTCTGTATCAAGAGGCAGCACTTGGTCTTGTTGCATGGAGATCTAAATAAATTTGCATTGATCTCAGTAAATGGGGATGTTTTGAACCTTGACTTTCTAATGCTTCACAGTTGGGTGTTTTTTTCCCTGCTTTGTCAAGGATGACTGTAGTAAGACCATGAGCTGATTAGTCCCTGTATTAGATAATCATTTCTTAATGTGGGAGGGATATTAAGAAGAATAGATGTGAGTGCTCTTGGAAAACTCTTTATGGAATAAGGTTTAAGCGCTGTTGTTAATAGGATGCACATTCCCTTTCATGCTGAGTCAGGCAGAGCTCGGCTGTACATCCAGGACAAAAATCAAGGAGGTCTTAGACACACTTGCAAAACATGTGGTGACTCTGCTGTCTTCAGAAATTGTCACTACTGCTGTGATTGCTTTGTCACCTCTGGATTTTAGGTGAGCAGTAGTTGGAGTTTAATTAAAGATCAGCTCTACTTCCATCTAGACCTGGCTCTGAAGTACCTCGTTGTTCCCCCACGTCACGTGCTTGTCTTATGATGTGCCAGTGGCAAATAATTATGAGTTTGACCTAAAATTTAAAAAAGCCTGCCTGTTGTAAGTGTCCATGTCAGTGGTAGAGGCTGCTGGCTGCAGGGAGCAAAGGGAGGATGGGTGGAGGTACAGGAGGGACATTGGGTGTCAATCAGTTACCATTGGGTGTATCAGTTACCAACTAATCCTGGCTTTTCTTGGGAGAAGCCCTGAGTCATCATTAGAGATGAAATGTCTGTTTTGAATGAAGAGCTAATTTGGTGGATTGAGGCTTTTTCCCACCAGTGACATTTTAAAACAAGTCCAAAGGGTTTTGGGGGTGACTGGTCAAGTTAGTTGAAGTTTCTTCAGTATGGGAAAATAAGGATTTAGAGTTAGCCTTAGAGTAAGATAAGATCCTGTAAAAGTATTTTTAGGGATTATTTTTTGTTTGGTTGGGGTTTTTTGGTTGTAAAAGCTTTTTCTGGGTTATGTAACTGAAGTCAGGACAAGATATTACAACTATAGTTTGTATTTTATGGGTGCTCTGAAGGATAATCTGGAGGATGTTTGGTGAGGGGGGTGGTAATAGTAGGAGGATAGAAATACTGAGTTACTTTTAAATATTTTTTTTTAGGGTTCTGAGTCTTCTTTTAATTGTGTAAGCTTTTTAAAACATTCAGGTTGAATTCTAATGGTATATTCTCAATGGTTTGTTTTTCTAATATTGTTTGGTGAACTCTAGAATGGCTCTACTGTCATTCCCAGCAGCTTTTCATAGAAACTTTTCCCCTAATTAAATATTTTTAAGATGCTTTCATTATGAAAGCCCTTGAAGTAGTTAAGATGAAGTTCTTTTTTTTTTTTATTTAAAATTTTCCCCTGTGTTGGCATATGAATGTGGTTTTGCCCTAGTGGCACTTCCCCATTTTGGATTGTTTTCTACCTCTGCATATTATGTGATTTCTTGTTCAAGTGAATGACAAGATGATGTATGACACACTTGAGATGGTATTGAGCAGAGTATAGTTGGGAAATTGCAGTGATAATTTTCTTTTTACATCTCAAACTTACATGCCATTGAGAGAAAAAAAAAAAAAAAAAAAAAAGAAGTGTAATAGCAACTCAACAAAAAGCATAAGGGGAAACCTAGAAAAATTACAGGGAAATTTTCATAACAGATACACAAGTAATGCTGCTTTAATAATGATTTCCTGTCATGAACTATTTTTATCATTTGCCAGCTCTCTGACGTGGCATTCTATTTAACATTTTTGAGAGCCATGTTTTAATCAGATTAAGCTCAAGGAAACCGATAGGTATCTGTTTGGCTCATGACTTGTGCTCTGTTTCTGATTTAGTCACAAGACCATTGTTGCTGGAATCTTTTAAACCCCATTTTGCTTCCACTTGCAGCCGGTGTGTGAGCCCGGAGTTTGAGTGCCAGGGATTTTCATGATGTATACACACACAGGGCACGTTATGGAATTATTTTGTAAATTAAAGAAGACTGATACAAACTGTGTCTTTTTCCTCATGTGATTAAATGGCTAAAAATAACCATCTATTTTTAGTTTCAGGCACTGTAATGTTTCTTAGAAACAAACTCACTCAAAGCAGTTTGCTAGGAGAGGCTGACCATGAACAGTTCTGCATTCTGATCCACTTAAAGAAAGCAAAAATCCTTAATAAATGTGAATATTCTTGCATAATTTTATATAGTGGGCAGCATAATGATGCTTTCCATGCAAGAGATATGGCGAGAATAAAACAGAAACACCTATATTTTAAACTTTGATATTTTAATGCTTTTCAGTCATTTTATTAAAAGAAAGACAACACTAAAGTTTCTAAGCACAATTCCTATGGTCTCCAGTACTGAGCTCATCCTGCAAATTTAGGAAAGTAGGAAAAAAGAAAAGGTACTGTGTAACATTTGGAATCATGGTTGTGATTGGGTATTCGTGAATTTAGCACCTCATTTGGTGGTCTCAGCATCTTGGAGCACAGAGGAGGACCAGCAGCCTGGCTTTTACAAAGCTCTGTCTATCCATGTTTTCCTAATTTCCAGAGCAAAAAAACCCTCATGTATTACATTTCTAATGACCTCTTTTGTCTGTTGCAAACACAGAGAGATTGTATTCAACAGCTTGGTTTGCGTGGTGTCTTCCTGCAGTGTATTATTTATTTGGTTGACGTGCTCGAAAACTGCGAGCGTAAGAATTAATAAAGGTTATTAGTTACTTTCCATAATAAAATTAGCTGACCTTTAAGAGCATTATACAGGGGCTGTCTAAGTGGAAAAATGACAGAGTGCATTTTTATTCTGGTAGCCATTTCGATTACTAAATCTTACAGTCACAATATAGAAACTACGCGTGGTGATTAAATGTGGCTCTTGACTGTATATTTGCAGACAACAATGAAATAAGTGGAATTTTTGTGTTCAAGACAGAACTTAACCCCTCAGTTACGGTTTTACCCACATCTTACATTTGGTTCCATTTGAACAACAGAGGGAAAAAAAAAAAAAGAAACCAAAACCTAAGAAGATGCAACTTAATTTTTAAAATCGAGTGTCCTTTGGAAGTGGCAGCGCCAGGAGTTTGCTGTGATTTTTCTGGAATGTGGTGATGTGCAGATTCCTGGAGCAGCCTGACTTGGGTCTCTGTCAGGCTGCACTCTGTAACTGGGCACATATAGCTCACTCACTCAGCCTGATAGTCTTTAGTCATCTCCATTTATCTTCCAGTTTAAAGGGAGACTTGCCATACAATCCTGTATTGGAATGTGAAGTGCATGCACCCACCTGGATTTTTAAGTTGGGAACAGGATGCACCTCATTTCCAAAGTAGCTGTTACAGCAAACTTCCTTAATTTTATTTTCTTTGTACTGAATAGTGACATTTTTAGCTGTGCTGTTATCTAGAAAAGATTTTATGAAAACTTTAATCATCATTGTTATTTATGAAACATTGACAATCTATATAATGATGATAATATGGCTTGGGTTTCAGGTGAACTTCAGAGCTGCTTATGCTGCTGCATTATACTTTTTCAAATTTTGACTAGGTCTTATAACATTTGTTGAAATCCTTACAAGATATTCATCTATTTGTAGCATCATATAGGTCTGGCTCCCCATCTGTCTCTGTTTTTCATGACAACGAGGCTCTGGTACATTTTTTTTTAATTTTAGTTCTTATTCATTGAAGCCCACTGTAATTCTGTTTCTGTCTTAGCTGTTTGTCCAATAGGTATTATTGATCATTTGGGATAAAATAAAAGATTTCTTCATAGGGACATGCATTAACCAGCTATCAGTGAATTCAGTTTAATTTGGTTAGTTTTTCTACCTTATGAAACTGAATGTAATCAGAATCCATTTATGTGCTATTAAATAAATAAATAAATTACTAGCGTAATGTAGTGCCAAAAGCTAAGAAATATTGGGGAAGAGAAGTTCTTAACTGAGTTATTTTCTGTTAGACCACATTTATAAAGGTCTCATAGAACTTTTATATTTTAAAAGTTGGGGTATGAATCTAAGGTTCAGATTTCCTCCAAATAAATCCTTATTTAACAGGATATCCCTGAGACTTTATTTTTTTTCCCCCTCTTTTTGTTGGTTTTTTGGTTTTTTTTTTTCCCTTTTTCACTATTGGCAAGGCGGACTGAAACGGTCTCATCTGGTTTAACTAAAAAATCTTTGCATTACTTGGCGGTGGTTTCTTTTGTACGTGGTGCTTAGAGCTCCTTGAAGCTGGAGCGCACAGGAAATGCAAATCATGCAAATCATCCTCGCGCTGACGATGTACAGTGGCGTGATTGAGCAGCAGTACGTATGGCTCGTGGGCTGACCACATGAAAGGGCTCATTTAAAGACCAGATGAGCCCAAGCTGGCTTAAGTTAGACTATGTGTGAGCTTCAAAGCTTATAGAATAGCATCCTTTTTAAAAATAAATTTATTTTATTAATAACACCTGCGCCGAGTTCTTAAACAGTGAGAACATGTATAGATGAACGTTACGTTGAGTAACAGGCCATGCTTAAATCAGAAGGGCAATATTGTTGTTTTTTTTTTTTTTGTGGAAATTCAGGTATGCATTCATATAGGGGGAAGGCAACCACAGTGTAATGCATTGCAAAAAAAGTCCAGTTTGTGTTTGGTGTACATAAAACCCAACTATTTTCTGCCTTTCAGGTAAAAATGAAAATAAATGGAAGATAAAAGGGAATTTTTTCTGTGCAGCAGGGTTAAGAACAGGATTCTGTAAGTGCTTTTGAGTGCTGAGAAGAGGGAGGTTGATTGCTGGCTGCTTCAAATTTCTTGGTAACTGAGGAAAAAAATCCTGCATATTATTTTTCATACTTCTGAACAGCTTTTCCAGTAGTTTCAGGGCTTTATCCTTCCAATAAAGCTGAACCCTTGCTCTGTGGACTCTGGACCTTGAAGATGGTTGGGAGAGCAGCTGTGGTGGGAGCACTGGAGATGCTTGAGATGGACCTATGGACACAACCTGAGTAAAGCCACAGGGGAAAAATACTGGTAGAATAATAAACATTTTCCATATTAATCTGGCAACAAAAAGAGTGGCTGGGATAGGTAACAGTGTCCTTGAAAATATTCTTACCTTTGGTAGTATCAACATGGGTGGCTCTCTTTCTCCTAGTGAGAGTCTTATTTCTTACATGTCTTTTTTGTTTTATACAACCCTCATTCGCTTTCCTTTGGATGTTTTTAAAAGTTGAGATTCATTCAAATAATGTAACATGACACAAAGCTGGAAAATGTCAATCTTGGACTGTTTCTGTGTCATCTTGTTTAATTTTTACTTGAAACAGTAGCCCTGAGGAGGTCTGCGGTGGGACTGGGCAGGACACTGCACTCCATCACCCTGACGGATGTAATTCTGGCTTGATATTTTTTTTTTTCACTAGTTCCTTGCTCCTTGCTCCATTTTGTTCTTTCTGCTAATACACAGGAACAAGAGAGAAGGAAAAATGAATTTTTTTGTATTTTATCTATCAGATTGCTTCTTTCTCATCAAGTCAATCCACAGGTCCTGGAAGAGGAGAAAGGAACATTTCCCACATTTTATCCCCCCCCCCCCCCCCTTCTTTTTAACATTAATTTTATTCTTCTCTTAATTTCATATATGAAGTAAAGGGAAGCATTTCACCCCTTCCATGTACCTGCAGACAGGGGAACTCCCACTGTGCTGAGCACATAAAAATGGGGATCACAGAGCTCCATGGGGAGTTTTGGGTTCAGCTGGGGCTGAAATGTTGAAGTTCCTTCATTCTGCATGGTTTGTTCACTTATATGTTTATTTTAAAGAGAAAAAAATATATAGCTAAAGGGATCGCATCCTGAAACCATCAGGGAAAGGAATGTGGGAATAAATTTTAAAAACCTGTGATCCTTGACAGGGAAAATTTGTGAGGCTTCTGGGCAGGTGTTTGTACATCCAGCACAAAGATTGTGTATTAATAGAAGAAACCATTTAAATCAAAGATAATATTAAAATATCTTCTATACTCTGTGTAAGAAATACCAAGATGCAGGAGCTAACAGAGAAAGCAGAAAAGAAATTTTGCTACTTGTATCTATAATAATTTAATATAATTTAATATCCATTTCAGTGTTTGACAGGAAGTAAAGATTACTTAAATATTTGTACCTAAGAGCACAGGGCTGTATAAAGATCTTTGAATTTTCAAGTTAATTTGTTTCTTCCAGAGATATATACAGAAAATTAATCCCATATGATTGTACAGCTACTATTGCTCCAGAACTTTTTGGAAATACTTTCCAAAGAACATCTCCAGTCATCTTGACAAAACAGCTTGAGTCAAGTTTCCTTTTCAGGAGCTCCTGAAGGGTTTTATGTGTAATTCAAAGGTGTTGCTGGAGAAATGGTGTTATTTGGAGACCTTGACCAAAACTAGTCTACTTTGCTCAGCCTTTGCAGATATGAAAGCTCCTTGCCCAGCCATCTTGAACAGATTTTTAGGTTTCTGTCATGGAGAGATGCACAATCTTTTTTCAATAACAAATTAGCTCTTGTCAACAGTTTTCCTGGCCACAGTTTAAATAACTCAATTCAGAATATTTCATAGTTTTATGGTGGATCTTGCTAGAAAATGTGTGTGTGTGTAGTATTTATGTGTCGTGTATCTGCATGTGCATGCACGCAGACATCTGTGCATGTACATCTCTCTGGGAGTGAAGATATGAGATGTGGAAATGCTGAATCACTCTGTTCACTCTCACAAAGATAATATTTTGGGAAACCTGTCAGGTACTGTGGTGAGCAGGGTCCATAAGATACATAAACATTACATGATCTTACATGAGCTGATTAAATCACTAGACCATGACATTCACTTATCTTCAACTCTGCCTTGGGCTCCTGACTTTTCACTGTTGCCCTGGTTCACTTGGTGGCCCTTGATAAACAAACCTTGGCCTCAGTTTCTTAATCTTAAAGATTAGAAAGCATCTGGTGTGGTTTTCTGACTTTTTAGCATATGATTTCAAACCCAGAGACAGATATTTCTCTTCCATTTTCCTGGGGAATAATGGGAATTTAGCACTAGATGTTTTATTTAATGATAAAAAGAATTCTGAAGTGATAGTTGCATATGAGATGTGCTGGGAAAGCATGATTTGTGAAATATATGGAAACCTAGAAGTATTTTTATTAAATTATTATTTTATTATTGGATTTTTGCATGTGGGGAAATACAACATCTTGCAGTGTTGAGGTGTGGGCTGCTCACTCAAGCATCAGATCTGTGTTGTATAAATTGACCAAATATAACTATCAATGTTTAATGCCATTGCTAACCCTGCAAAAGTCTCAACCAGGAACTGAAGAAGAAAAATGGGCAAAAGGCTTAATTTCCATGGCTATTAATTCTCTCATGAGTTTGACATACCCTCTTTTTCTTTGAATTCTCTCCTGTTTGTCCCAGCTCTTTCACCAGTCCCTTACATCTCACGTGAGGAGCTCCAAGCTGCAGAGCTGAGACCCTTTATTTCCTTCTCTTTCCCTAGTTGCATTATAAATAAAAACCCTGTTATGATAACATGTGAAATAAAATGGTAGGACATCAGTATAGATTATCTTTAAAATCATGTTATAGAAATGGAAATAAAGCAGCTTATGGTATATGCCAGGCATGATGCAAGTGATATTAAATAAATATATGACTGAAGGGTTCCATTCATTCCAAATGCTCCACTTTGTGATCTTTAGCCATGTTTGTAGAGAAACCTTTCTTAAAGCACTTAAAGCTTAATTCAGAACAGACAAAACAATTATCTTTTGAAAGTCTGATGAAATATGTTTGGCAGCTTTCGAATTTAGGCGAGTGTTTGTCTCACTTCTTTGAAATCTCACTTCAGTCGGTCGCTCAGCCATTTCGGCGCAATCCTTCAAATCTGGTAGTGAGTGTGGGCTTTGCTGAGTTACAGAAATGTTCTAATCAGAAAGTGGAGGGGCTCAAAATAGTGTGCAGTACACAAAGCTTGACATTTTCCTTACTGATGTGCTTTGGAATATCAGTTTACCTGCTGTCCCTGTGTTTTTGATGAAGCGTTGGTTGATACATCTGAGCAGGAAGGAGCTTGTCCCTCCAAAGACAGCTCTGGAGACCCTTAAGCATTAAATTATTTTAATTTCTTGGGGAACAGAAGTGTCACTTTATCTTCTCTGAGTATGAGTGATGAAGGTTTATGCACCAGTGTGTGACTGTTTCTCTTAGGAAGAGATGGCAGAAGACTGACACTGCACCATGTAGTTTTATAGTTGAACTATGTCATGAACATGGAGCACCAATATTTAAATTGTGAATCTGATTGCCATTTTGCTGAGCACATGGAATAGTTTGCTCAGCTTATATTATGGCAGGAAAGTTACCACTATGCTGCAGCAGCAAATATTCTAGAAGTGTGAGGGCATTTGGGAGATATACATTTTTCCCCTTCATTTTTTTAATAATATTTGATAAAAAAACCTTTTTTTTTTAATACATGTATTCAGAAGACTTAGTGAATTCACTTTGTGAATATATATTACAAATCACTAAGTTATTCCTAATGTTCTGTAGTGCTGCCTGCTCCTGACAAACATCTGATACGGATCATATGCCTCTAAAAAGAGAAGTTCCTCGAGCAAAATATCCTCAAGAAAACAGGTTGGAGACACTCACATTCTCTCGCTCGCTCGCACTCACATGTTACATTTTGGCACGTTGTAGGAGCAGGTAGCATATCTACTACCTGCTGTTGAAAGTGTTGAAGATACTGAATTATTTATTCCATCTTCTGCACTATCCAAACTCGTTTTGGGTAGTTTGACACATCTCGGTCTTCCATATGGATACTTCATGGTGACAGAGTTGCCAGCTGCTCAGGTTTTATGACAGTCTGAGTTTTTTCGAGGACTGTATTAGTTTTCTGGGAAGAATCCTGCTTTTCCTGAGGGTCCCCATTCTTAGGCAGTAGTTATGCCTTGGGTTGATGCTCTGGAATGGGACTTTTTTAGGAAAATTAGCAAAGAGATTCCATAAAAATAATTTTTAAAGGACTTGCTGTTCCTAGATTGTGTGAGATTAAATCAGAGCTGTGGGATATTAGAAAAATGTGAAAGCCATTTGCTTAGAAGGCTAAGTTCCTTTTAGTCAGTCTTCAAATTCCTTAAAATTAAAAAAAGAAAAAAAAGTGTTTAGATATCAAGGTGCATAAAGCAACATAAAAAAAAAAATCTGGAATACTCTGGAAGACAGGATTTTCAGGGCACTTGAAATGTAACCCTAAACAGTCAGCAAAGCTTCCCCATGGAGGGGGTTTGGAACTCGATGATATTTAAGGTCCCTTCCAACCCAAATGATTCTGAGATTCCATGACTTTCTGTACAATTATGCAAAGTGAGCTGGTCTTCTGTGGTTTTAACATACAAAATGTGTAAACCTGAAAATTGGGGGAAGATTTGAGTCTTTGGCCAAACTTACTAAAATAATGGAAAATGAGTTCCACTCACTTGTTGTTCTATTCTATTCAAGCATCTCTCGACACAAACCTTTTTTTAAGGGAAGCCCTCAGTGTTGTGGTGGCTCTGTGCTGCACTGGGTTTGATTCCCTTTCTGTGGGATGAATCAGCCTCTCTTGCAGTGGGATCCATACATCCATGATACTGGCTGCTTGCTCTGTGCCGTGTTGGATCTGAGCTGACACCAGGAGATGAGAAGTAACAATGCTCAAAGCTTGCTGTTCAGATTAAGGAGTGGAGTTCTGTGCAACCCTAGGACTTCTCCATGCTGCTACAACCCCTTGGCCATATTGCGTGGTTCATGCCAGGCATTTGACATGTTTGGCTTCTCTCCAGAGTTGGACAGATAAGATACCAAATTAAATTAATTTGCAGCCTTACAACCAATAAATAATGTTGCTTAAATGTTACCTAATTGAGTAGAACATCAGTTTTAAAATGTCATTTCATTATACGTCACTGCATCCTGTATATTTACCTGTGTGAATTTTTTGCCTTCAGTCACTATGTCCTTTGTTTATCTTTCTTCCTGATTTTTCTTTGCTCCATCACAGCACCTATTTGAGCAGAATTAGTCTGTCCATCTTATATAAACCACCCAGCAATAGCTACTTTTCACTAGTAGGTTATTCTGGTTTGTTTATTCTCTGCTCTAATAAAATTCCTTTGCTTCATTTTTTGTTGCTGGTGGAATATGAGTGAGGAGGATGATGTGGATTGAGGGTTTCTCCTTCCCCCCATCACCACAGCTCTGACTGCTTGGTCCTGACCTCTCCCTTCATGGGAACAGAGAGGCCGATGTAGCCCATGGTGAACAATCTGGCCACTAAAGTAAAAATGTGCATCTGTCAGTAATTAATTGAAGCCAAATTTAATTACAAATCAGGGAAAAAAAATAGTACCATACACACTTAATAAAATTCAAGAAGCTTCAGTGTCGTTGCCTAAAGAGCAAAGCAGTCCATACAGAATACACCCCCCTCAAAGTCTGCTCTGTGAGAGTCTCTTTCAAGCTTACTTATTGATATTACACAGAGAAGTAATTTTGATTCACAATTTTCACATAGTTTTTGATATCTTTTTGAGTTAAAGGTTATAAAAAATAGTGAAAAAGTGTTTAAGACTGGTTCTTAATTGTGTAGGATAAAGATCCAGCCTGAAATTTTGAGATTTGATTCCAGTACATACATAAATACTCTGATCAACTGGTTGAAATAAAGAATCAGAGGGGTAAGGAGGAATTGTGAGAAAATCCAAATGATTTTCAAATTTTAAAAAAAAATGCATTTATGTAACTTTTAAAATTTTTGGAATGGTATATTTTAAAATAAAAAAAAATATAAAAAGAAGTCATTGGCAGTATGAGTTGAAACCAAGCTTTTCCTTCCTGCTGTGTTTTAGCATACAAGGCAACTCCCAAATCCTAAATATCGCACTGGTAGCAGCCATGAATATTTATCACTGTACTGTATG
Source organism: Catharus ustulatus (assembly GCF_009819885.2). Lineage (NCBI taxonomy): Eukaryota > Metazoa > Chordata > Aves > Passeriformes > Turdidae > Catharus > Catharus ustulatus. Next base: position 36,196,594 of record NC_046227.1, on the reverse strand, counting down.
TACATATAGCAATTACAGCAAGAGGAAAAAATATTTTTCTTTACAATTAATATTTGTAAACGTTTATGAAAGTACATAGAAATAAATAAGACAAACACATGGCCTAATTAAGATGAAAGGCATGACAACCCTTGTGATTTGTTCTGAAAAATAAAGACCATTAAAATAGTAAGACTTAATTATTTCTGTAAACATTGCAAATTATCTTTATGTAGAAAAAACCCTTAATTTATGAGTTAAAATATCTATAAGCATTTTTTGACATTTGTACATTCCATGTCAAAAATTATTGTTAATTTATTATTTATTATACTGTCTACTGTCACATATTACCACTTATTAGTATTTATTGTTCAGAAATTCAGTGTCGTCTATTGTGTAATGGGAAAAGGAAAAACATTTTCTATGCGGTTGTAATTTGTGTGTTCTTGGACTAGTGATAAAAAATGCAACTTCTGTAAGTTGATCATATAAAAATGTGTGTAATAACAAACAAAAATAACTGGTCTGTTAAGACTACAGGCATTAACAGTGCTACTTGAGACACAGTTTACATTTGAAAGATAATTTAAAACCAAATCCATGGGCTTGGCTAATTGCTGGGTTGAAATCAAGGAAAACTGATGGAGGAACCATAACCATGAGGTTTGATCTGGAGGTGCTGGAAGCCTCCATCACCTTTGGAGCCCTGGTTTCTCCAGGTGGATGTGGCTGTGGTCAAACTTCTTGGCTTTGCCTTGGCTTTTAAGGGGGCAACATAGAGCAGAATGGTTTGGATAAATTATAGTGCAATCCAGAAACAAAGTCCCAGGATGGTTTGGGTTGGAAGGGGCCTTAAACTCATCCCATTCCACCCCTGCTATGGCAGGAACACCTTCCACTGTCCCAGACTGCTCCAAGCCCTGTCCAGCCTGGCCCTGGACACTTCCAGCTTCTCTGGGCACCTGTGCCAGGCCCTCACTGGTTCAATCAGTGCCATCTCTTAAACAGTATAATTTCAGTACCCTCTTTCCCTAAAAGGCTTATATTTGTAGCCATATCCAAATTTTAGTCTGTTTTATTGTAATGCTGGTCCTGGAGGATGAAGAGTGCTCATAGCTCTTTTCTGGACTGCCAGATCTTCAATCATAAACTCATTTTACTGTGAATGTAGTTGTTTTGCAGCAGAGAATTATGGCTCTGGATTTTATTTGCAGAGCAGGAGAATCCCTGCTGCTGCAGGATTGTATCCTCTAGCAATCCCCCTTTTCCAGAGAGAGCTGGGTTACCTGTACTGCCACACAAATAGTGGCCACATTTATCTGTCCTTCGTGCAGAGCTTCTGCCAGACTGAGGAGCATTCCACTACAAATCAGGTGCTGTTTTAAACTCGCTTTGTTCTATAAGCCTGGTGGATTGGAGAGTTCAGCCTCCATATCCATAGATACATAAATATGCCCTGTGTGGTCTCCCAAGGGGAAGGCAAAATGTGTTTTTAGTTAAGTTGCATGGGGATTTAATTGAAAGATTTAGGGCAATGCCATAAAAGAGTAAATCATGGCTGCGTGACACAAAGAAGATTTATAAAACCAAATAAAAATACTTTAGCACCTTCACTATTATAATTTGCTTGATATAAGTGGGAACCTGTATTAGTCATTTTGTCTGCTGGTAATTAAAAAAAAAAAAAAAAAGGGCTTTTATATTTCACTGGTTTTCAGTTCTTTGGAGTGACATAATGGGGAAGACAGTAGCAAAGGGCAGAGAATCCTGTGGACATGTCACATCTCTGAATCTGCAAGTGCACTCAGCTTCCTTCCCAAGAATATTTATTTTAGTTAAGCACATGCTTAACTAATTTCACACAAGCAGCTCCCCAGAAGGACTGTGAACTGATTCACATGGCTTTAGACTGCAGCTTGTGTGGATGGTGGCCCAAATCTGGCCAGTCTCCAAGGCAGCGGGGCTACCACACGTGGGCTGGTCCTGCTCTGTGCAAGAAGGTCACTTGTCACACAGCAAAATGCTTGGGGATATTTTGGAGAGGAGAGCTGGGGCAGAGCTTTAGGAATGTGACCTTCAGCACAGGTTTAGTGAGGATTCACTCACTGTATTTATTGGAGAGCAGTGTATATATTAAATGCTGCAGTGTTGATGGGTCTCGATAAGGACACCATAATAGCGGTTGAATTGTAGGGGGTTTTGTGAGATGGTAAGTTAATGATGTAGCTGTTAATTTGAATTTAGCAGACGTTTTAAATATAGGTTTCTCTTACAGAGACAAAAGTTGCAATTTAAAGCTCTTTGGTGGTCTAAAAACAGCTTAATTCTCTAGTAGCATGGTAATAAGTACTAATCCAGCTTATACAGTGATTGTAGTATGTCATGTTTGTGAAAGATTGCCTAACTCTGCTTTCTCTGGGTTTTATGTTAATTTTTTTAAATTAAACATAAAACCTTATAACATCTTTATGCTGAGATAAACTGTTCAATTTAACTTGTGCTCAAGCAGCAGCTGTCAGGAATTATCATGTTTTGAGCGTTCTTGCCATCACCTTGTGTCTCTACCTCCCGGATACACTCTGTGGGATGATAAAGCTCACCTTGTTAGGATTTATTACTTAAATAATAACCCGAGGTAAAATGAAAGTTGATGTCACACGGAATGACAACTGACATACATTTGTGTCGCATGTTCCATTATAATAAACTTCCCTTTCTTCCCCATGTAATAGGTGTTAAATGGAAATACGCTCCAGCATATCCTCCAGTGCCCTGCGTGAGTCCATTAGCCACGAACGCGGCTGCTCTGTGGGCATGTTCACGGGGACTCGTGCTGTCAGGTGTTATTTAAGCTTGTAAAGCCAGGGAAATTGGTTAGTGCTGGTAGTTAGCAGCTTCTCTGCCAGTAAAGAAGCAGCCATGAGACCCTCTCAGAGTCAGGATAAACTCTGGAAGTGCTGCGAAGTAAAGGAAGTGAATCAAGGAGGGTGTTTCCTAAACAGTAGTTTTATTTTAATTCTTTCCCTTGCTGCAAGAAACATAGGCAATGTCATTTCAGGCTCTACATCTGAATTTGCTAGTTATCACCACAGTTTTCTCTTGACACCAGTTCATTGTGCTGAGCTGGGCAGTGATAAGTGATCTGCTTGTTAGTTGAGTCTTATCACTTTCTATTTACAGTGGAGAAAATTTAGATCTACCTCTTGCAAGCTTTCCAAGTTTTCAGCCTTTTTTGCCATGATAGAAGCCAGGCTCCAGAGTGCTCTAATGATGCTATTGAATTCCTCCAGTTTGCCTAAGCCAAGACTGCAGACACTGGGTTTTTTGCCTGTGGCTACAACCATTTTTTTTTTCCTTTCTAATTATCCCATTGTTGATCTGAGCAAGTTAAGATGTGTCAGAACTACATGGTTTTGTCCAAGCTTATTTCTTGGATCTCTTCTCATTGTGCCCTCCATTGCCCTTTTGTGTCCAGTCAGTGTGTTAACCTTGGCACCTCCACTGTCTTCACTTCCCACCTTTACTCTGTGCTGCTTCCTGTGGTTTCAGTCCCAACGTGCTGTCCTTTTTCCCCTTTCTTCCTTCAAACCCAGCCAGATTCATTGATACTGTCCTGTATTAGTTCAGTTTTCTTCACTAACTCATGGCAGAAAAGAATTTTTTGAAAAATCAGTAAAGGAAAAGATAAACTATAATGCAATGCAGCAATGGAGTCCTAGAATAGTTTGGGATGGAAAGGACCTTAAAGCTCATCTTGTTCCACTCCCCTGCCTTGGGCAGGGACTTTTTCCACTATCCCATGTTTCTCTAAGCCCTGTCCAGCCTGGTCTTGGACAATTCCAGGGATCTAGGGGGCAGCCACAGCTTCTCTGGGCAACCTGTGCCTCACCACCAGGACCTCACCACCTTCACAGGGAAGAGTTTCTTGCTTTGTCTAATGTCAACCCATCCTTTTTTAGAATGAAGCCATTCCCCCTTGTCCTGTCAATAGCCAACATTTTTTCCAAGCAACTATTTCATCTCATTTTTGCAGGTTTTGGGGTATGTTTTCTTCAGTTTGCATTTTTCTTTGTCACTCTAGTGCTGAGCAGGGATTTGACATCGCCCCCAGGAAGCTTTTCCTGCTCTGCTTTGAGCCTGGCACCCAGGTCGTTATGAGGTCCAGAGGTCATTACTCATGATGACAAATAAGTAATGACTTACCTAAAACTATTTTTTCCTCCTAGTATGGCTTGTAATAAACCTGAGCTCATATCTTAATTGGCATTCTGTGTGACAGGCCCTTTAGAACCATCAAATATTTGATGAACAAGGCAATAACAGTCGTTTCTTACTTTCATAAGCCTTTCAGATCAGCATTGACCCAGGTTGATGAAGATGGATACAGGATCTATGCCCTAGGAAGTGTTTGCTGTGTAGATACAGGTTATCTAAGAAGGGTGTAAGTTAGCAGAGATATGATATATGATATGATATGATATAATGTATATGATCTAGGTGGATGTTTGGGGAAGTTCATGAGTTTTGAGGTTGGCAGCCAGAATCAGAAGTTTATCATGTTAGTGATGTTAGTTTGGCAGTAATCTTGAACACAAAATTCATGTAAAAATAGAAAGAATGGGAATAACAGTAGGGGAAAAAAAAAGAAAAAGAGTATTTAAAAAGAATAAAACATTGCGTAAATAAGTTCTGAATCTGAATTACTAAAATGGTGGATAGCAAAAAAAAAAAAAAAATTCAGAAACAGGCTGTGTTGAAAAGTAGTTTATTAAACTTTATTATATGCAATATATACCTGGTGTCATTTTTTTCTTTTTTTTAATCCCCTGTGATAAGAAATACAGGACACAAATGTCTGAGTCTCTGCAGCTCTGTGCAAGTTCAGAATTCACTTTGCTTGGTAGCAGTGCTAGCCAGGGGCCAGGAGATGCTCACAGGCTTTTGGTGAAATGTAGGGAAATCTACCACTGGTTACAGTAGGGTCAGGATTTCATATTACACATTTAAATACATTCATTTTCTGATAGCCTGGGAAGTTACACAAGGCTAAGATAGCAGCTTGTTAGTGTTGCTTTATCTAATTGAAGGATGTGTGCAGTGTTGTGGACTGTGGAATAGCAGGAGTGCAGCGACAGGACTGGGGTGCAAGGGTAGAAACAACATTTCATTATAGAGGATACCTAATAAAAATGTGAAAATAAAACAGAAAAAGACTGGGGGGAAAAAGGAAAAAAAAAAGAAAAGCAGACCATACTAGATAAGTGCACTGCATAAATCAAAAGGGTTTATGTCATAACATGAACATGTGCCATTCCTGCTCATATATTGAATTTCAGTAGTTGGTTGCATAAAGAAGTAAAGTGTAATGAAACTGGCAAGCAAAGTATTCCCTAGTCAGCCTTATCTTTGTTCCATTTGTCCTTCAGATACAGCTTTTCTTGCCTTTTTCAATAAAATTCATCCAGCTTTTTTTTCAATTTTGCATCTCTCTGTAACCGAGCTGGGAAGACCAATGAGATTCTGTGCTTTTCTAGTTGGGTTCTTAGCAGCTGCTTTTTAAGAGATCAAAACTTCGAATGCTGCTACATGGTATTAAGGCTTAGCTATTGATGTGTCCCTATAGGGGTTATGTTTTTCTTGGGGGGGAGGGAGTGGGGAGCAGGGGAAGGGGTGACCCCTGCGAGCACGCTCGCCGGCAGTAAACACTGCTCTCCTTGTTTTCCAGGATCCTCTTTGCAAGCTCGGTGCTTAACCTGGCTGAACTCGCCGCCCTCCGCCCTGACCTTGGCAAATTGAAAAAGGTCCTCTACTTCCATGAGAACCAATTGGCATATCCTGTCCAGAAATGCCAGGAAAGGGATTTTCAGTATGGATACAACCAGATTCTTTCATGGTAGGTGTGGCTCACACTGCTCCTCGTTATTTAAGGTGTCCTTCTTTCTACAGCACTGCAACCCTGAGGGGTCCTCCATATACTTTTTTGCATTCATTATTTTTCTATTTTTATTTTGTATTGATTTTTAAAAAAAATTTAATTATTTTGTATTAATGTTTTACAAGACCATGTGGTGACAGGAAATGGGGGATTGACTTCAAACTGAAAGAGAGTAGGTTTAGGTTGGATATTAGGAAGAAACTCATCTCTGTTAGGGCAGTGAGGTGCCCAGAGAAGCTGTGGCTACCCCTGGAATTGTCCAAGGCCAGGTTGGGCATTGAGGCTTAGAGCAGCCTGGGATAATGGAAGCTGTCCCATGGCAGGAATGGAATGGGATTAGCTTTCAGGTCCCTTCCAACCCAGGCTGTTCTGTGATTCTGTGAACAATGACCCTGTAGCAAACTGAGGTACCAGCAGAGTTCTGAGGAGAGCTTGATAAAACCAGTGTGGCTGAACCACTTTGCTCTAAAAAATCATCTCCATTTGTTGTATAAAGTCCACCAATGCTGCCATGGTGTACCCATTTTAGGTGGGATTTCTGACCTGTGCCTTGGCTAAAAGTGATGCTTTGTTTCATGGATGCTTCACAAAGCTGCAGCTACTCAGCTCGTGCTTGGCCGTAGCTTTTACTGCATACAGCTGAAATTATGGAGAGGGTTTTAGGGAAATAAACAGAAATTAAAATGTACTGCAGCACTTTTCCTGTGAAGAGAGGGCAGTAAACATACCAGATAAATCCTTATATTTCTTTCATCTAGTATTCAGAAATTGTGCAGTGCTAAAATACCCAGACGTTTTAAAGGCTGCGGTCCTTTATTGTTGCTAAAAACAAATGTATTTCTCGAATCTGAGTTAATGAAAGAAGTTAATAACAGCACCACTGAAAAGCTTTGTGGTTAGGCACTGCACGGACCTAAGTGAAACAGCAAAACTCACTTGTTTTAAACTGAAATAAATTCATTTCCATGATCTTGCTCACCTCTCTCTTGGTGAAAGAATTATTAAGAATAGGGCTTTAGCCTTTTAAGGTGCAAGTTAAGCTTTTTGCATCTTTATAATCTAAGGCAGTTATGTTGAAATTTCTCAATTAATGATCTGTGTATGCTCTGGCCATTCTGCAGCTGCCTCTGCCACAGTGTTTGCAACATGTTTCACTTACTGAGCTGTAAAGATGGGAAAGTGAAGCGAAAGATAAAACAGTAGCAGCCATTTTCAGATATTCTAACAAAAAGAAGTGTTTTCTGGCACTGGGAAAGGAATATTTTTTGCATATACATTTTGCTTTATTGTGGCAGTTATTTTTCATACATCTGTTGTAAACTGACAAACATTTATCCTCAAAATACACATTTTAAGTATCTTCTCTTATTAGATAAATAAAGATGATTTTTACAGATCATAGAATTGTGGAGTGGTTTGGGTTGGAAGAGACTCTCAAGCCCATCTCGTTCCATGGGCAGGGACACCTTTCATTAGACCAGGTTTCTCCAAGCCCAACCTGGCTTTGGACATTTCCAGGGATGGGGCAATAGATGCTCCATTCTGTCCCCTTCAGCCTCCAGTATCTTCATGTAGTTGCATAATAATAATCTCCCATTTCTGATCTGCAGAAATTTAACAGAAAATAGGAGCCATGTCCTCTATATTACTCTTCACACTCTAGTGGTCATCTGCAAAGAAATGCCGTCTTCCCATCTTCCAGTTATGTTAGAAATGGGGAAAATGTACCTTTCCACTTTTACACAGAGTTTTTGGAGATGATTACAATTAGAGCACCTTTAGATTGGTGCTTTGGAGCATTAAAAAATCTTAATTTGGGTGTTTCTTAGGAGTTCATCTTTCTATTTGCCCTGGTTTGCAGAGCCTGCAGGAAGGGGTTAGGGCAGATAAGAGTTCATGCACGAGAGAAGGTGAGATGATGTTGTTGGAGCCTTTGCTGTGTGTCAGAGAGCAGCAAAAAACATGTCAGGTTCCTGCCTTGTGTCATCTGTGAATCAGTGCAGAAAAGATGATTTCTGTACAAAACTGAGGCTTCCAACGGGTTAAAAACCATATGTGGGGAAGAGGGTGAGATGCCAGAAAGCATTTCAACTCCTGCAGCCAGCTTGAAAAGGATTATTTCTCTCTAATGTTGGGGTTTCTTTGCTTTTCCTGCTGACTCCTGCTGCTTTGGTGAGCAGTGTCAGTTCTCTTTCTTGACCAGACAACAGAAAGATGCAGAGAGGATGAATGACAGCCTCTCACCTCAAATATACTTTTCACCAGCCCTGTGACTTATGAACACATGTCCTCAATGTATCTTCTGACCTGTAGGTCTGTATTACAATATATAACATATTGAGAAAACCAACTGGCCATAAAGCATTTCTTACCTCAGTTAGTGCTGTGTGTGTTGGCGTAGCTCAGGTTGTGGCAGCACTGCCTGGATAAACTTCCAGCTATTTCAGGTTTTTTATAGCTGCTTATTTTCTCCAGACTGACTCTAAGTGGAGAAATAATACCTGCATTATCATTGAGCTCCATCTTAAAATTATTGGTCTGGTTGATTTTAAAACACAGCAGTAGAAATAAAACATTAAATTTATATGCCAAGTTTTTTCAAACTTTTATGGGGGGAGAGATATTATATACTATATATTTTGCTCTTACATATAATGGATACACTCTTAATCGGGGTTACATCTGCATAGGTTAAAATAACATTCAATTTCTTTAGTGTCCTGCTGCCAAACACACATGGTCAGTTGAAGGTAGGTTAACCTAAGGTAAGTTGTCCTTCAATAAAAAATATTTCTTAGGAATTTCCATTTTCTTCCAACTTGAATTCTACAAAAGTCAGATTACAGAGGGCCTTATCTGTTTATAATGCTTCTGAGAGATGATGATAGTAACACTATACTTACCATTTTATGAATAAAACTTCACAGCTAGAGTAGGATGTGCTCCTTTAGATTAATAATAGTAATTTATTATTCATTAAAAGAGGTTAAACATGTTTTCAAAGGATGGATAGAAAGAAAATAAGACATTTTTGGTTAAGGTACTTATGCTACTCCTAATTCACATGAAAAGGCTGATTTTATTTAGCATCCACTTGCACCTTTTGCTTGTTTATGAAGATATGTGTCCTGTTTCTTTTGCCTGTAGAATAATGTTGTTCCTTTTGTGGCAGCAATATGTTCATTAATCTTCACCGCTTTTTACAGTTTGGTTGCTGATGTTGTGGTGTTCAACTCTGCTTTTAATATGGAATCCTTTCTTAAATCCATTGGAAAATTTATGAAGCTGATTCCTGACCACAGACCTAAGGATTTGGAAAAAATAATCAGACCGAAGTGCCAAGTTCTTTATTTTCCAGTCAGGTTTCCTGATGTGAGCAGGTCAGTACATTTTCCACGTCATAAATTGCCTCCAGCCTGTCAAAACTCTGTATTTATGGTGACGCTCTAACTAATCAGCTAAAGCATCGTTAATGAATGAGTTTGATAATATGCAAAATCCCCTAATTGATAAATGTATTTCAATAATCAGAGGCTATTGAGGCAGCCGAGCCTGTCCTCAGTGCTTGTCGTGCAAACTTGCATCGTTCAGGATGAGTGATTTCCCGCTTGTTTTAGTGATTTCCCACTTGTTTCAGCCTTCCAGGAGTTGCCTGCTCCTCGGCTCTGTGCATGTTTGTGAGGGGAGGTCAAGGAGGAGAAATGCTGGAGAGAAGTGAAAGTGATAAGCCTGCAGCCAAGGGGCTATTTTATCCCCTCCTCCCTCTCCTACTTCTTTTTATGGCTTTCCAGGTAGGCAGGAGCATTCCTGAGGCAGGGAGCAGACTTGCAGATGTTGGCATTTGCTGCAGCAGGAGTTGCTCTTTGCTCCTCCTCGGTTACTCTGAAGGACGTTTTTTATTGCCCTCTTTTCAGAGCCCGTCTTGAAATTAGCAGTGGGTTATGTGGCTCAAAGGGAACATTCACAGGATCCTTTTCACTTTTGATTAAACCTGGCACAATTGTTTTTCCTGTTATAAGGGACTCTCCTCCCACCGAACAGGAACTTTGCTTCAGTGGGACCAGCACTAAATAGAGTGTGATTCTGCAATTTGATTATACTCTTAAACTCAACACCATGCTGGGTACATTTTTTTTGCTGAAATAAGGATGGGAAGCGCTGCAGTGACTTTGCAAGAGCCCGCCTTTTGATCTGATAATAAGTTCTGGCCACACTTGGGATCTTTGTCCCTGACCAGCCTGTACTTAGAGTTATTTCAAAGGCTAAATATACATGTGTGGTAGTTTGAGGTAGAGAAATTTTTAGTGCAGGAGCTGAGGTCGTGTACTCACTGATGTACTCAAACTGCAAGGTTTGAGTTTCAGTGTCTTGGAAAACTTTGTACTCTAAAATACTGATGCAAATAATTTAGAAATCAGTGTCTAAAGTTAAATCTTTAAACCTCTATTTTTTGACAAGTGGATTAAAATCCTCCAGTGTTTCTTAGGGACTTGGCTGCCTGGATGGCAGCACAGTTCAGTACCTGTATATCTTTGAGGATCTACTATTCCCTCTTAGAGTCCAGAGCTTTTGAGTGCAGGGAATGCTGTGGGTGCTCAGCATATTTGACGTGGAGCCAGTTCCAGAGGCTCTCGGGGTTTTGGCATACCTTAGGAATCATGTGGCCCAGACCTAGTTTTGGAGATGAAGTTATGATAACCCTGTCTCGTATATTACATCAGCTCTTTTGGACTTGTCAGCCCTGGCAGATGGGGTCAGACAAGATCTGACGAATTAGGCTGAAGTCATCATACACACGGCGCTCGTTTGTCCAAAGCAGGAGGTGATTAGCTGGGTAAAATCATTAGCCTGCTACCCAAACTGGTACAGTAAGAAGAGCTCACATCTCACTGTGTGCTCTTTTAGAGTCCTGCTCTCGTATTCAATCCCATCCCACAAGGCAGGGCACCTTTACCAATTTGATTGTGGTCGCTGCACTTGAAATTATATCAAAAACCTCTTTTCAACAGTGATGGAAAAAATTAAGATGTTCATAAACAACTGTGTGACAGTAAAACTTCACAGCAGAGTGATTAGAAACAAAGATTAATGTCAGCTCTATTATATCTAATATCTGTTTTGTTCAACAGTTAATTCTAGATGTAAGATCTGAGGTGTTTAGATAAAGTTCAATATCAAGACAGGGAAAAAAAATCTGAAAAAAGGGCTGCTTCTGCCTGACTCTGTTCTTTGGGTTTTGACCTTCAGCTGCAGCCAATATTTGCTATTTCTTTACATGTTTTACATAAAGTTGAATGCACCTGTGGCAATTCAAAGCTGGTTTTTTAATTTAGATTGTATTAGTATAGTGACTGAATGGAGATTGAGGAGAGAAAGGTTAAGAAAAATTGTGGCCAAGCTAAAATTTATAAGGCAAGCTCTTAGCCCAGAGTGTTTTTCAAGTTATTTTCAAATGGTAATTTGCTTTATCCAAACCAAACTCATACAGTGTAAGTAAGTGATTATTTGCATGACTGACAATCATTTCAGTGCCTGCAGTCTTTTTAAAATGCATAATTTTGCTGAGATGTTGGGAAAATATTTAAAAATTCTGAAGGCAAAATAACCAGGGTGGTTTTTTTTTTTTTTTTCTTTCTCTTTATTTTTTGTTTTGACCTCTTTTATTTTGCGTGTGAATGTCTCAGGGTGTGTTTGTGTCTGAAACATAATCTACATTTGGACTGGGGAATGAGAGGTGATCTGAGAAATCATCCTCACACGGGTGATGGGGAGATTTTTAAGATTATTTTTGATTAATATTGCAGTTGTAGGGCAAAATAAAATATATCTTAGCCTTGATCAAAACCAGTGCAATGAAGGATCATGTCACAGGAGTTAATCCTATCAAATATCTACCTTTTAATGTAATTACTGTAGGTGATGGACATAAACAGCACAAGCAGCATAGTAAATGATCACTTAAGAGAGGAGGTATAATGATGAAGGATATCCTAGGAAACACTTGTGGATACTCTGAGGGGCACCACTATAATTTGTAATGTGTATTTTAATATTTCAAATGGCCTCTAATTGCTGCTTTTCTACTTCTGAGGGAAAGTTGTTGATGCTTTTTATAAATAATTTTTTTAATAATAAATATTTGTCATTAGGACACATGTTGGTGTTCCCAGAGTAAACCCAGCAGACTGAGGTCCTTATCTGGCAATGAGAAGAGATGAAAGGATTTGGGGATTTGACAGAATAAGATATTTACTGACCTAATCCTCCTGTTTTCTGGTTCTGACAATGACTGGTTTCCATATTATATGCTGTGGTGCGAAGGTTGCTCCCTGTATACCCACCCCATGTGATTTCTGACTTGAATTCTGCTCTTTGTACATTCTGGTGAAGTATATGGTGTGGGAATAAATATCAGAGTATTTCTAAGCTTCAAGACAAAAATCCCCTCTGATGTGAGAGCAGTGGCTGATATTCCATGTGTGTTGTATATCAGACTGGGGCTTTATAGCACTGAGTTAAATACAAATTCACACTTTTCTGGCCATTGACTTAATTTTAGTATATTTTCTATTGTAACATAAATAAAATCCACTTTTTTTTAATGATCAGTAGAGTCTATTTGGATATAATCTTTTTCCCCTTTTGCACTGTAAAATGACAGTCAAGGGAGAAATTCACTTTTGACTGATTTGGTCTTTGGTACTTCTCTACATGCCAGCAGAGCCCTCTGGAAAACTTCTGCAAGATCTTTGTTGGTGTTTGGATATCCACTGGACCATCATCCTGGTCCAGTGGAAGGTGTCTCTGCCTGGGGCAGAACTAGATGATCTTTAAGCTCCTTTCCAGCCCAAACCATTCCATGATTCTGTGATTTTATATGGATTCTCCAATCCCATCTGTGCCTGCATTGTCAGTGGCAGTTTGCAAAGCAGGGCCAGATTAGGTACTCCTTGGAAATAACGCCAATGAAAATTTTAAATTAAATTTTGGTTATTATTACTATTCCTCTGATTGTAGCGTATCTTAATTTTTATCACACTGTGGTAAGAAAGGAAGATATTTCTATAAGCAAGAATGAAGCAACATTCCTAAAAGCTTGAAATTCACACTGGGCTGAGGTGGAATAATAGAAAAGAAACATGAGAGTATGAGGATTACAGCAGAAAATAAAAACAGGCTTTTTTTAAATTAGAATTTGTTAGTGAGTGTCTTGTACTATCTGCATTACACATTTTGAAGTAGAATTCAAAATTTTAAACTTGTTTCTTCATTTGCTTTTATAACTTAGTACACTTAATAGGACATTCTCAACCATTTGATCTTATATTATTTTAGTTATAGTGTGAGAGAGGCAGAATTTACCAATTTAGAGAGTATTTTAGCTAGTCAAGGGAGTAACTGAGTAAATCAGAAGTTTTTAAAAGAGAGAATCTCTTGTGCTGAAACACGTGTGGAGGAGCCTGTTTTGGGGAAGTAAAAAAAAAAAAATTAAATAAATTAATTGCATTACAGGTTTTCAGGGCTGAACTTAACTGGAAAAATGCAGATGTCAATGAGCAAGGAGAGACTTGAATTCACAGGAGCCCAGAGCTATGGATGGGCACTGGGGATGTGTCTGCATTGCAGGGAAAGATGCTCAGCAGTGGTACCCATGTGAGCTGCAGTGAACTGTCTTGCATGTGGGAAGAAGAGCAGTTTTTGGCTAATTAGCCTTCCAGTGAAATAGCGTATATTAGCTTAGGTGGAGTGCTAATGACAGTGACTCTGGTACTGGGGGTACCCTCTGCCTTTGGTGGTGGCTCGGGCATCTCCGTGGTGCACTGTGCCCTCTCCAGTGGCAAAGCCTCGCTGCCACCACGGTTTATGGGTCATTAGCATAATTAGAAAGTGCCAGTAGACTGCTCCTACCTTGGGGCTTGCTGCTGAAGAGCTGGGTGATGGAAATTGCTCCCCAGAATGTCTTTCCTCCTCACCTGCCGCAAGCAGGATCGGAGGCTCGGCATTGGCACGCTGAGAGTTACACAATGAGCACAAGAGATGCTCTCAGGATCTGGGACACAGCCCCTGCTGGGAGGAAAGTGCAATGTGGGCTCAAAAGGGGCATAAAATGGAGTCTTTCCATTGTGGAGCTGTTGGCAGGGGGGTGGCTCCTCCTGCCCCTCTGGGATTAGTGCTGACTCAGCTGCACATGCAGGGAGGGCTTGGGTGGTTCAGTGGAGGACACCTTCATTGCCAGTGGTGTTTTCTCACATGATACTTCCTCCACACACTCATGCTGTGCTGTCTTGGGTGATGTAGGAGTTTCCATTCTCCCTCTGGATCAGGGAAGAGCTGTTACCCCAGCCTTGTCTTCCAGGCAGAACATGCAAGTTTTATCCCCAAAATATTTATCCCCAGACCACTCAAGCATCATCAGAGCATGAGCACTCTCCTAGAGAAGGGCCTGACTTAAGAGTCTGCTGGGATGTATTCATTCTACAAAACTTGCTAAAAAGTAATTTCTTTTTTATTTATTCAGGGACAAGAATAGTTTTACTGACTCTCTTTTATCTGTCGTATAGGTATTCTTCTAAATGCTATCATAATAACCATTTAGGCTCACCATAGCTCACAAGGATACTTAAGCAGAATTCTCTGTGCAACCCACTTTTTTATTATGTTGGGTACTGCTCATGTTGCATACAACACATTCCCATAAAACTTGCTTTTTGTATTTACAGAGAAATTTCTCTGGAGAGTTAAGGTCTTGTAAAACATTCTTGTTCTACAGCATGAACGAATTATCATACTCTGGGGAATTAAAAGTGAAGTGTACTGAAGAAAAGAATTTTTTCATTAAAATGCAGTTTATATTGATAAAACAGATTACTAGCATTTGATGAAATGTGAAACTTGGATCTACCCATATCGCTAAATCACCAGTAGGTTTATTTTGGCAAGAAGAAGAGTATGTAATGTATATCAGGACCAATCGTTATACAGTACCTGTTAGTTTTGTATTAGATTAAATTGTCTTTCACTAAAGTGCTTGCAAAAAAACCCTACTATATCTGTATCTTGAAGTAGCAGAATGTGGTAACCAAGAATATTAGAAAATAAAAGCTGTCGTGTTATCAGTTTTGGCACAGTCATTTATCAATCAGTATTTTAAACATTGACAAGTGGTAATTTAATAGGGAATGACCCTGTTGGCAGGAAGTTCTAATGACAGATGATGCAAACTCATTTATCACTATGGGGCTGTGCTGGCTTCTTACCTTTCTCAGTATCACAGCTCATATTTTCCAAGTCTGGGATGTGAGAAGCCACAAAGGGCAAAACCTGTGGCACTGAGCCTATAACCACTCCCATCTAATCTGATTAACCCCTTAGCTGCAAGTTTCTCTGCAGCAGAGCTGGTAAGAACTACAAGTTCTCATACTGATTTAAATACCATTTGCTTTTTAAGGAGGATTTTCCATAATACTTTCCCATAGGCAGTTTTTCAGAAATATTCAAGTTGTGTCACTTTGAATACACAGTTGAGACGTGCTGGTGCTTGGCTTTCAAAAAACAAACCACATACTAATAATTAATAGCACATTTCATTAGCAGGCATTAAAAATATTGCATGCAGTGCCCTATACAATGGGCAGCTATTATTATTATTATCATTACTACTCGAGGAGGAAATTGATGCATTCAGAGGTTTAATTGATTCGTGCATATTCATGTGGGAAGTCAGTGGTAGAGTCACGACTGGACTGGATTATTATGCACTTCCATGCATAATAATTTCTCTGCAACTTGGGAAGAGAATAGCCTACCTTGCTTTAATAAATGTGGGCATTTGGAGTTGAAGGATGTCATGGGAGAGAGGATGAAAATGACACCTTCATCAGCAACTGGTATGGATGGTGCTCCTCAGTCTTCTGGGATTTCATCTGGAATACAGTCATGCAAGTGTACTTACTCTGAATTAAAAAAATAATGTATTTTCACTTTAGTTTTCGTACTAGTAAAAGTTTTGATCAATTTGATATGAATTTATGTTACCTTTTTTAAAGCATCATAAATGCAAATCCTTGATGGGGCTTTCCTCACCTTCCTACTTCAATTCTCAAACTGTTTCTTTTCTTCTCCTTTCGCAACAGAGTCTCTCTCTGTCAACAGAGTCTTTCTCCTGAGTACTGGGGTTGGGATATATCATTCCTGTTCAGGATGGTTGAGACATGAAATACTTTCAGAGTTGGCATTGAACTGTTGTCATAAGAATCAGTGAAATTTAAATTGAATTGGTTAAAATTGTTACAGCAGACTTAAAATAAAACTGTGGGTTTTTTGTTTTAGTTTTTGTGGGTTTTTTTAATTCAAGGTGGAAAAAGGCTGTTGTTTAATGGTAGGAACCTGCAAAGTACTAAATGCCCTCATTTTACCTGAAGTCAGGGGGAACTGAGGACTTTTGGTGGGAATACAACATTAACAGGGGTAGAAAAAGGTGGCACAAAACCAACTCTGTGTATTGAGTGGTCTGACTGTGTCCAGGTCCCTTTCAATCCATAGGAACTTAAATCATCTGCATGTGTGAAAGATGGTTTTTATACACAAGGCTGTCCCTGCTGGATTTTGCATTTCAAAATACTGCCCTTCAACGTTTGAACAATTTCATATTTTTTATTATGAAATTCATGAATATTGCATGGAAGTGAAGGTGGAATTTTTTTTTTCCCTTTAAAGGGATTTCATGCTTACAGGATTGTACCAGAGAGGGAGGCAGTCATGTTGGGCATCTTATTTCTTATTTCTTAGTTGCTACATGAGGCAATGACAGAACCTTATTGTTTAAATATTCTGGGTACTTACAATGCAGTATAAAAGGAAACAGGTTAATGTGCTAAAATTTGCAGAAAATATAAACAATAGGAAGGGAAATCTGAGTTTTTAGAGATTCTTCACTAAGAATACAAAATATCAGAAATCAGTTTTGAAAGGATGAAAGAACCTCTGTTCCCAGTTGTAGGGGAATGGCAGTACCTTTAGAAAAAGCCACATTTCATCTTGAATGCAGTATTAGTTTGGGGAGAAAAAAGCTAAACCAACCAAAACCCAAACAAGCAGCACTTTTTTAAAAGAGTGGTGGAATAGATTGCCTTGCAAATTGTTATTAAATGTGAAACTTTATGTGTGTTGGATCTGCTTCAAGCACTGTTGTGTGCAAGATTGCAGACAACCCATTCTGGTTGCAGTCAGAGCTACTGTCAGATGGAAGTGTCAGTGGGGAAGATATGAAGATGTTCTATAGGAATTTTAGAGAATACAAAATAAGAGAAGGAAATTGCATGCTGGAATACATAAAATCACATATTGAAGAGGAAACTTGAAGCATAACTCTCCAGTCCTATGGAGATGACCTTTGTGTAGCATGTAAGAGCAACTTAATGCAGATGTTTTATTTATACATAACCAAATGGGATGAAGTTAAATGATTTTTAATTTTGCCAAATCACAGATAATTTCTTTGTTGTGCAAGGACTATTTTAATCTAGTTTGGGGTTTTTTGTGTGTGTATTTTATTGTTTTATTTTCCTTTTTTTTTTTTTTTTTCTTTTGCATTTGCAAATACTTAATATTTTATATTTTGGACATTCCCCCTGCTCAGTTGTGACTCCCTGATGAAATAATCCTCCTCTTCTTCCCTTTAAATAATTCAGATAGCATACATTTAAAAATATGAGAATCCCAACATAAATGTGCCAGAAGTGCTTTTAAGGTAGGAGGTTGTTCTGCTTTACTATGGAAAAGATGCATCTCTAAATGGTAATGAGGCTTCAGCAGTTCTGGGCTTACAAACACCAAGTCATAGGGATGCTTTGTGGAAGAGCTGTGGGAGATCCAAGTCCAGGACTGTTATCCCAGCCTCTTATCTTAGAATGGTTTGGGTTGGAAGGAGCCTTAAAGATCACCTTGTTCTATCCTTGCTATGGCCACACCTTCCACTGTCCCAGGTTACTCAGAGCCCCATCCAGCCTGGCCTTGGGCACTTCCAGGGATCCAGGGGCAGCCACAGCTGCTCTGGGCACCCTCAGAGCCAGGAATTCCTTCCCAATATCTCATCTAGCCTGTAATAATCCCATCTTTCTTGGAATCCCTTTAAGCACCTGAAGTGGCTCTAAGTTCTCCCTGGAGCCATCCCTTCTCAAGGCTGAACACTCCCAGGTTTTCTGTCTGTCCATACCATAGCAGAGGGGCTCCGGCCCTTGAAGCATCTTTGTTGCATTTTTCAGACTTGTGCCAACAGCTCCAGGTTTTCCTCAAGTATGTAGGAAAAAAGATCTTGGGATTAGATTACCTTTTTTATTAGTGGGATATTTTTTGTTGAGAAATACTTATCTGCTGCAGAATAGTTTTGGATATTATAAAACAAGATACGATTATGTTGTCTGTTTTTCAAACAATGTCACAGGCAGTGACAATAGCCAAGAAGAAGGAATTATCTATTAAATTGAATAATCCAGTCTGTGGTAAATTTTAGAGTGGGTTCCTAATAAAATGGTGCCATTTTCCTTTAAGATGACTCCTAAGTAGTGCTCAGGTCAGGCTTGCAGAAAGATGGATTTTGTCCATCTGTGACCTGCTGTAGGTGTTTCTTGCCCCCACACAACCCTGGGACTCATCATCAGACAACATCCTCTCTATATTCATTAGTGCCCAACCAACCATGGGAGTAAATGATTCCATAGAATCATAAGGGCTGGAAGAGACTTTGGACCATGCTAGTGGTGTGTGATGTCTCACCACCAGGACCTCATCTTTTCCCTTGTGCTTCCTTATCAGTTCTTTTTGTCTGGAAGCCACAGAAAGTCTCTTCTGCTGGTTCTGCAGAGGCTGAAGAGCCACAGATTTAATTTCTCCAGGATGGATTTGGCTTTAGGTGTGTTCCCCTCTCCATGTCAGAATAGTCATCATGAATGCTCTGCAACAGGATTACATCTGCAGTTCTATGACTTAGCCACTGAAAAAATCCCCAAGCTATTCACAGCCATGTTCTCCTTTGAACTCTTAAACATTTTCCATCTGCAACTGATGGTTCTCACAGGTGCTAAATAGAGAAACAGGCAGATCTTCCTTCCCTTGGTCACTTTGATGTGCTCAAAGGTAAACCAGTCTGTGTGGCTGTGCAGGTATTGCCACAAATGTGCTGACATTTAGTGTAGCTAAATAGCTGCACCATACCAAATATATATATATATATATATATATATATATATGTATGTATATATATGTATGTATATATTTGAATCTCATACACCATAGAAAAGATATTTTAAATATACAGACTGATGTGTCTGTGTGAAGCACTGAAAAAAAAAAAATGTATGTTGTTCTGGTCATCCGTGCTGAAGAAAGATTAATTTAAACTGTGAAACAGGTGTAGAGAATTGCTGCTAGGATGATTAGGAGAATCTGTATTATGAGAGCAGATTAAAAGAGTATGGTTCACTTGTCCTAGCAAAATAAAGGTTGAGAAGGGGATATATGTTAATCTTTATAAATACAGTCAGAGGATAAATGCCATGAAAGAGGAGGAATTATTTAAGTTTCAGGATAATCCTTACAGCATCCACTAGGTATAAATTGGTCATTATTAAATGACTGCGACTGGAAGTGGAAAAATGGGTGTGGAGGGTGGTTGCTTGGTTTGATTTTTATTTTCCACAGACACATTTAGTTGTGAAATGACTGTTGAAACACTATTGAAATGCAAGTTTGATAAATTCATAGAAGGGTTGGTTAAACAATATAGGAGTAGTGCCAGGCAGCTGCAGTTGTTTTCTGTGATGATATCCCCAAAATGAAGGTGAAAAAGATGGATGACGAGTTGATCACTTGGTGACTTCGGTCTTGAGACCTGAACTGGTCCGTGAAGGAGATCCTGAGTTTCCAGCATCTGTACAAGACACAACAGCACAGCCTGTTCTGTGTTCTGCACAGTGTTTATCTTGTAGATCATTAATCATGTGTTTCATAAATGAGCAGTGTCCTGCAAGGTATGTCCAGCTCGTCTGTCCAGTCTCTGACTGCATTTGGGATGGGCTGAATTTTTATTAGTTGGATTCATAATGACCATTGTGGGAAGGGAAAAAAAAGTGAGGGGAATGTTTTTGTCTGACTGAACTGGGTTCATCTGGATGTTTTAGTGCTTTTGAAGAAAAACCACATCATGGTCAGTGCTTCTTGTCCCTCCTCTTCTTTGCCTTTGCAACAAGGGAGTTTTTGAGGCATCACTCCTAGAATCATAAAATCCTGGAATGGTTTGGGTTGAAAGAGGCTCTAAAGACCATCTGGTTCCAACCCTCCTGCCATGGGCAGGGAAATATTCCACTAGACCAGGTTGCTCCAAGCCCCATCCAGCCTGGTCTGGAGCTCTTAATGGGATGGGATGTCAACAAGTTCATGGATATTGTTTTTTTTTTTTGGAAACCTGGGCATCCCTCAGAAGACAAGTAGAAACTGTGCCAAAGGATTGACAAGCACAGGGACTTGGGAAAGCATTAGGTGAGATGTGCCTCAATAAAAACCAAAATGTTTGAGTCCTGTGGCTCTCTAAGAATCCTTTTCCGTTTTGCCTCAGTTTACTTTTTTGCTCACTGAAGCATTTGGATAAAATTATTCCATTGAGCTCATTGGAGTCAGAATAAGTTTAAATAAACTTTCTTATTTTGATGAGTCTGTAGGGCCCTTCCACTTTCATCCTTGTGTAGAGCAGTTTTAATGCTAAAACTGCCTCAGTCTGTGCTAGAAGCAAACAGAGGACAGAAAGAAGAGCATTTTATGCAGTAATTCCTTTCAGTGACTGAAATTTTATCTGTCCTTCCTCAAACTTCATCGCACGTCTCTTGGATTCAGAGTTCACTTGTGTTATCTGCCATCTGAGTTTGAATTACCCATCTTGAATGATGTGACTATATATGGAAAAGGGAGGATTTCACCCTTTTTGTGTGCCTAAACTGTTGTCTTTTTTGTTGCCAGTAAATGGAAGGATCAGCTTGACAGGGTTCCTGGTAAATTAGTTAAATTAGTTGAGATGAAAAATTAAAAAAAAAAAAAATTAGAAATATTAAAAGGTAAAAAAATCTTTTTTTGTTGTTTTTATTTTCTAGTGAGACCTTGTGTGAGATCCACAAAGTTGCCTGATATCAGAACATATTTATGGTAGTAAACCAGTGTGTCTCTGGTTCTGGAAGCAGCTGAGCTCTTTTCAGTGGTACCCAGTGCTGGACTTGTCAGCACATCTATACGTTGGCAACTTATTATTCCATGAGCATCACTTCATTTGGGCTGGCAATAAGTCCTGTTCAGTCATTGTGCTGCAGAGGAATGTTTAAAGCTGCGATGTGCATTGGAGTCTGTTTGTTTGCAGCAGCTGATTTGCCTAAGCTTTGATGCGCAGTCACTTTCTGACATTTGTGTATTTCAGCAGTGAACAATGTAAACTCATTTTCTGAGCACTTTGATTACTTGCACATAGCAGTGCCCATGGCATGTGACAGAGAAGAGCACTCTATCCACTAATCAGATAGATATGCTTCAAGCGTATTTACACAAAATAATGAAAACAGCTGTTAGATACCTTTAAACTTGAGTGTGTTTTGTTATTAATCTACTAGCCCGTACACATGACACTATAATTCTTCGCTCACTCAAGTTGCCTTTAATGACACAGTAATAAAACGGAGAGGGATGAAAGTAATGGAATTGTAGAATGTAATGCCTCAATTGTTCTACAGTGTCTTCCTTTTTGCCAAAATAAACCACAATTAGGTCCATATGGTGTTTTGAAGTTTTCAAGCAATGACCCTAATAAAAAGTAATGAATTTCTGACAAAAGAAAGCATGGTGCTCTTTTAAGCAGATATCTTTGCTATTGATCTAGTTATGATTGCAGACTGATATGCTAATAGAAGAAGAAAGGTTCAACGTGCCTGGTACAAGCACTTTCATTTGTGGTTTATTTTATTCTTATGAAATTCAGATTGAAAAGGTAGAAACATGTTGTAATCCATCAGTTATGACTCCCTTTTAAAAGACCTACTATAAAGAAAACAAATGGATTTTCCTTGAGGAAAAGATGGAGAGCATTTGTTAACTTGGAATTCCTAAAGTGAATGCTAACTAGGAGGATGCCTCACAGTGATGAAGATGCTTTGTTTGAATATATGAAATTTGAATTCAGCACTTCGGTGTCTTCAGAGATCCAAGCTCTGGTGCTTACTTTTTTTCTCTTTTAACCTTTTTTGAATTGGAATGATATTCCTGCTCATATAGAAAATCAAAGTATGCACAGAGCAGTTGTTGGGTAAGTGGAGATGCTCAAACAAAATGACTGGTGAGGATATGCATTTCATCCTCCTGAATAGCTGTGGGCAACCAATAAACAAGTTTGGTGTGTCAGCACCATTCCAGTGCAGTAATAGAGATGCCTGGAGTTGGGGTAATGTAGTTGTAATAAAGTGAGAAGGAAGGTTCTGGAAGCAGATACGAGGAGAAGGAGAAAATAAGTGGCTGATTTGATGGACCTTCTTTGCTAGAGGTTGTTGAATGAATCCCACATACACACAGTCCTGAGTTCCTCCATTGAAATGCTGGATAATGTGTGCTGTTGGCATTATTTCACTCCAAGAAGAGTAGCTGAGGCCTGTAGTCTTGCAGTGTGAAACTATTCAGAGCATCCTGTAAAACCAATCCACCTTGTGTAACATTAATCACCCTAGAAACTGTTGTGGAGTGGTTGCTCCATGGTAAATTAGGTGTCCAGATATTTAATGGGTTGGTTTCTCTATTTCATATTCTCTATCTATTGAGCTGCCTTTCAGATTTCCCACTCCAGTTCCAACTGAACACTTGGAAAAGAACTGAATTTTGGCTTCAACAACCTGTGCCATTTTTTATTCGTGTCTTGCCACCTTCTACATCAGTAATTTCTCCATCTCTTTATGTATCACATATCTATGGGTGGTTACTTTGCTAATTTTAACAGGAAAGAGTCTTATTCAGGGGTAGAACTTTGTTCTCCTCAAGGCATCTTACTTTTATAGGGCAAAGGTAAGTGAGTTCATAGAATCTCAGAATGGTTTGGGTTAAAAGATCATCTCATTTCACCCCCCTGCCATGGGCAGGACACCTGACACTGGACCAGGTTGCTCAATTGCTGTTTATTCCACCACTTTTCTTTCTGAAAATGCTCTGATTTAATTTCTTACATTCTTGTGCTGGCTTTGTTGAGATGTGAATGATTAATTTGCTTTATTGCAATTGTTTAATAGCATTTGACTGGTGCTTAGGAACCAGGACTTACCTTCTGGAGGAGTATGTATACTGCAGGAGAAATAATCTCACTTCAGATTGTAAAATCTGGATTATTTATGTTACTTTGAATTATAGTTATGGGAACACACAACTGAAAATCTTCACCTACCTTCCTAAAATTATTTTTTTTTAAATTATATTTTTCTTGTCTCAATTTTTTATGTTAAAAGCTTTAAGAAATAGTCTTATGCTGTGAAATAGGTTCAAATTTTAGGCTGGCTTCAAGTTATATTAAAAAAAATCCATCGAGTTTGGTAAGCTTAAGAAATACTTAAAATGTGCCAGTTTCCATAACCAACTGTAATGAGAATTGTTGGACTTTCCATCCCCACTCAGCACATTCTCCAGTGAAGCTGCAGAGAAACAATTAAACTTCCCCCCTATATCATAAGTAATAACAAATATATTGAAATATTCTTAATATTGGAAAAGGCTCAGAAGAGGGTATGAACCTTCAAATGCTTAACTAAGTACTTTATTCATTAAAATATAAGCACCTACTTCTGCAAGGTTATTCTCCCATGAGAAATCTAAATACCATCAGATGACTTTAGAATTTCTGCCTTATTTTTTATTCAACTCAGTTGAAATTATTTTAGATTCTGATGTATTTTAAAGGTCTTGGAACACCTGCAAAGTCTTCCATAAACTTTTGAAATTTGAAATTTTTACTGTCTGTGGTATCCCAAGTTTTGTCCATTAATCTGGAACAGCAATTCCTCTGACCACTGCTGATTGTGTTTTTATTTACTGGGGTGAAGTGCCCCAAATATTCTCAGTATTATTTGTACTTTCACTTGCATTATGATAATACCAGGTACAACCTGGTACTTTCCAACATGTGAAAAAAATACAGTCAGTATTTTAGAAGCATTTATTAGCAAAAAGATAATAAACCAAGATTTCTGATGTTGAATAAAAATGTGCTTGAGCACATACAGGCATTTCTGTGAGTGACTGACTCCAGTCATTTGGATTTTCTCAGTCTGCCTGTGTGTTTGCAAGACCAGCTCCTTAATGAACACTTATTACTATTGCAGAGCTCTTTGTAGTAGGCCAAAATATTGTATTGTAGATCTCATTTTTCAGTTCTTCATGCAAATCTCAAATGTTTCTTACTTTTTGACCTGCTTATATATAATTTTTTTAAAAAAAATTAATGTTATTTAATTTCTTCTGTTATTTTTGTTACGTTCAGGCTCTGTAAGAGCAAATGTCCATTACTGTGTGATGATCAGAGATGGTGATTTTTAGCAGTAGATTGAGGGGACAGGTTTAAGGAAACATTTCTTGTGCTGTGTTTTTGGAAACACAAGCTGGTTTGTAGAGGTTACGTTCAGGGACTAGCACGGCAGCATTTGGGTAAATTGGGATATAAACAAACATCTGTTGCAGGAATGTAGAAATGACATCATAAAGAATGTATGCAAAAACTTAATTGAAAAAGAATGATGCAGAATTGCAGCATGACTTTAAGTCTGAATTGATTTTTGCCTTCAGAGTGAAAGTGGGATTTCTGTGCAACTTTCCAATACTATAAAGTATTTAAAATGTAATGTCCTATTAACGTCCCTAAAATGTAGACTCCGGGTCACCCAATAAGAATAGTAGTTACAGTAATACAGTATATGTAATATGCAATTATCTTGACAATAGTTTTATTTTTTCAACAATTTTGTCATAAAAGAGCAGTAAGATACAATGAATTTGATTCATTTTGTGTGTGTGAATCATTTAATAGGCCATTACATCTACTATATTAGACTCCATTCTCCTTTCAGAGCTTTTCATTATAAGCCTGTCTTTAATGGAAAGAAGTTTAACCTTCCCTCCCAGATAGATTGAACCCCATAACAGTGTAAACATTCTCATTATAAAATAAAATCCCCTTCCCCAAGGGCAGCACTATAATTATGTTGCAGAGTGTTGTACAAATGTTTCTCTTAAAAAATGTTGTCTCATTCTTGTCCTCAAGTTTTTATCATTTTCATTTATGAAGAGAATCAATAACGCTTTAAAATCGTAATTTAATAAAATAAATATGATCTGATTATTTTTTAATTTTTTGAAGTTATTTTAATCAAGTTTGAGAAGAAGTCATCAGTAAAATTGCTGTTGATTTATAAATAGGATAATTAGAGGCTTTCCTCCTAAGTACTGTTCACTGGCATTGTGGCTGTTTTTATTGCCTAGTCAAACCTCTTCATTCAATTTTAAAATTGCCTTTTGAATGAACTGTGCTATGAGCTTGCCAAATAGTGTCACCATTAATACCTTACCTCCTCTATTTCATTGTCCAGTCTGTAAATGCACAATAAATTGTTTGATAAGGAGGTCAATGAGGTTGTAGTAGTTTTTAAGTGAATTACGGCCGAGCGTTTCAGATTATGTCACACTCCTGCTGTAGCGCTGGGTGTAAAAGGTGGTGATACACTATGTGGGAGATCATTTGGTGGTGTTGCTCCAGGACTAGACACAAATCAAGAAGGACAGGTTCTCTACTGCTCTCTGTGTAGAGAATAGATTTAAAAAAAACACACCTTATTAATCCAATTTACAATTCTGTAGCATGTCCCTTAGTCCAATTAAGCAAGCTCTCAGTAGCAGGTGCACAACACAAGGATGGGTGAGGACAAAGATGTTTGCGGCAGGAGACTGCTCCACTGCTTTGGTTATTGGAAAGCTGCTGTAGCATTCCTGGGAGGTCCTAAAGCATCTCTAACCAGCATTCTGGATGTTTATATCTCATCGGGAGTTTGGTGAGAATTGGGTTTTCTTGGTATATGAGAAATGACTGAGGGAGCTGCTGTAGGAAAGGAGGCTCAGGAGAGAATTTTTCACTCTCTACAACTCCTGAAGCCAGGAGGGGTTCAGGCTCTTCCCTCGGGTAATAAGTGACAGGGTGAAAGGGAACAGAATCAAACTGCATCAGGAAAGATTTGGGTTGGATATTAGGGAAAATTTCCTCACCTAAAAGGCTGTCCAGCCCTGGCACAGCTGCCCTGGGCAGTGGTGGAGTCCTCATTCCTGGAGGGATTTAAAAGCTGTGTGGGAACAGGGTGGCTTTGTCATTGCTGGGGGAATGGTTGGACTCGATGATCGCAGAGGGCTCTTCCGACCTAAATGATTCAGAGATTCCATGGTTCTGTAACTGATTCTGGAGAATCCTGCCAGGTTGGTGTCACCATTCCAGCAGTTCCCTGTAGTGATGCCTCACCCTCACCCACCCCTGAGTGCCTCAGGAGCTGCTCTGTGCCCAGGCTGGGACTCCCACCCAGGCACGTCTCTCCTGCAGCGCGAGCGGCTCTGAAATAGAAACGTAAAAGGCGAAAGTAAGAAACTTTGTGCTTGTTGAGTCTAAAAGAAAGTCTGTTTGTGTGTGTCTCTCCCTTTGTAACAGAAGGAATGTTTCTTATGTTTCTGTCTTCAGACAGTTGGCACACATTTCATCTCAGCAGCTGCTTTCTCTTAAAGTGCAGTAGAGTGTAGGACTGTAGTGACACTAGCATTAATACTTCACATTCTGCTATCATATGCTGTCACTGTGAAATATGGATCTAGGTTACATGTGTTTGCAGACTTTGTACTGCTGAATTATGAAAGCTGACTCCGTTGGAGGATTGTGTTGTATTCAGAGACTGTGAACTGAACAATAAATGAATGCAGGCAGAGACTTGCAGTCATAAGCAGTATCGTCCTTTTTGGCCTAATTGAGACAATAGCTTTAAAATGCAGAATTGCCTAATAAAACTCTGCTGTTGACTTAGGTAAATATATTTAGCAGGCATTTAAATATGTCTCTTGTGGGCACCTTTTAGTTGTTATCCTCCACGTTGTTTAAATATTATTTTTAAATCCTGGCCTTCTGGATGGGATGAATTACTACAGATGAATAAAGTGAATTGCAAAAAGTACTACTGCTGCATGCCAGAAGAAATTATTTGGAACAATTAGTTATTTTAGTTATCAAGACTTAGTGTGTACTCATAAATATAACTTGGCAATTCTTTTTATATGTCTGGATCACTATATGAGGGGTGAGGAGCTGCACTTAATTTATTTCTATATGTATAAAGTTAATACAGATGTAAATATCAGCTAAAATACCAGGAATCGTTGGATATGGGAATATGGGGGTATGGATCCTGATCCTGCTGGAGTCACCTGAGGCTGGGCAGTATCTAAAGGGAAAGCAAAGCTACTGGAAAGGAGAATATTGGAAATAATTTTATATGTAAGTTTAGCATAAAGAGATACCTGGGAATCTATAGGCAGATTTTAATACAGGCTCACATATACAATTTTTGTGCTGGAAATGTTAATCAGTATATTGGTTAAACTTGGATTTCTTTGGTGCCTGAAGATCTGCCAGTAAATGATTTTATTTCTTAAAATCAGCTATCTCTAATTTCAGTGATAGTGTCACTAATATGACTATACACTGACCATTAAACTTGAAGTTGATTTTCCATGTACAACCACTGATGGTCAGGAATCAAACACAGGTGCAGAAATCTGGCATTCAATTAACACTCTCCATTTATTTTCAGATTTTACCTTTGAATATCAGCGTGTACAAAAGGATGGCATGAACAAACTATTACATACATATATATGTATGTGTATCTATATTTATATATATATGTAGCAAGGGGTATGTTGCTGATAAATGGCCTTTGAACCTTCTCTTGAGGAGCTTCCAGGGTCAAAAACCCATAATCAGCACTTTTACTAGGACCATTACTGCTCTAATGCTCAAAATAATGTTAGAATCGCTTTGGAGAGTGTGGGGAAAAAAAGTTTGATCTTACTGAATATGCTTGTGTATTTTAGTGTTTTGCATGTGTGGGGTTTGCATCATCTACCCCTGGAATGTGAAGTGGTTGCTGTCACAGCTCTTCCCGTGTTAGTTTTGATGGTTCTTTTGTGTCTGACTCTTAAGTGGGAAGGTGGGGTTGTATCCTCTCTCAGCAGTGCTGTTCCTGTGCTTCCTGTAACAACCTTGCTATTGTCACCTCATCCCCTGACTTCTTTTAAATTGCACCCAGGTTCATGCTAAGTTTAAATGTGCTCCTTCAGGATTGTCCTAGACTGGAAACCACACACTTTTAATTCTGTGCTCTAACAGAACAGGGCATTGCTCAGCTGGTTGGAAAGAGATGAAACTCATAAACAGTTTTAACAACAGAATTTAACCTATTAATGAGGCAGGCTAGAGGTAACATCTCTGTGCTCTGTCAGAGCCCCAGCTATGTGCATAATAAATAGGGAAGGTTTTTAGGTGCTCACTCATTTTTGGGGCTGCAGGCATCTGTATCATCAGCCTTCTCTTCTTTGCCTGTCTTATCATAGCCATCGAGGGTTTTTTATTCTGTAGGAATGTTGCTGTGCTGAGGTTTATTTTTTTAATACAGGGGAAATAAAATGCTAATAAATTTCAAATTTTCAATCATCTACATCTATTTTCCTGTCAATGTGAAGATCATGTTCTTAACCTGACAGACCTGTGTCTTTTTTTCATTCAAAAGAATGAGGATAATAAGTTGATGTTCTCATAAACAAGACCCTTTTCTAGTTCATTGCTTTTATTCATCTTTCTAAAATACTCTTTTATTTGTCAAAATATTTCTGTGGCATTTGACAGAAGAAACATCACTAGAAACAGGATGAACAGCATCATTTTTCTGAAGTTTTTGGTGTCTATTTGTAGAATACCAAGTCAGCCCATGCTATTAAATGTATAGAAAACTCTCCTGGGGTGGATTATTGCACTGGTTAGAAGGCAGTGTTGATGTACTCCACCTCTAATTGATATGGTCTCATAGTTAAATTGCACAGCTTTTAGAATAATAATCGTGGCAGCATTTACCAGCAAAATAAAATCGTCCCTTTTCTGTGGGATGATGGTGCAACAATTAAGCCTCAGTTATACCTAGGAGGGGGAATGGCCTTAAGATGAAGGAGGCTGGTTAAGATTAGATCTTAGGGAGGAGTTCTAAGGGTGGAACGAGATGAACTTTATTGTCCCTTCCAACCCAGACCATTTGATGATTCTAAGTTACATTATTTATCAGGACTTTTCAGCAGGGAGAAGTTCCTTTAGTTTAATGCACTTAAAATGTGTAATGCTGTGCATTTTATGGTATTAATTGGAGAAACCATGAAAGCACTGTGGTACCTCTAGCATCTACCTCCTGGTCAGCTGTTCCTCTACCAGGGTTTGTGTTGTGACCTCTTTTTAGTCACCACCTTTACAACAGGGCAGCAGTGAGGATGCAGAGATGCTGCAGGTCATACAGACTTCTTCTGGCTGAGGGAGGGGATAAATTGAGGGAAACTGAAGGTTCTGGGAGTGTGGATGTGTCCTCAGAGCTGCCTACATACTGCCACTATTAATGGTAATATGTGCTACAAATACAGCATGAGGCAGCAATGTAAGCTGAGACGTAGGAAGTAAGAACTTGCCTTGTGATGGAAACCAATAGAGCTGTTTGAATGTGCCTGTGGAAAGAGATGGTTGTGGGTTTTTCTACCTTTGAGATATTCTGGCAGTTTTACACTGCTGCTGTCTGCTTTCTGAAGTTGCTGACCCCTCCCAGGGTGCTGGACCTCCCATGTCTGACTGAGAGGTGCTGGTCTTCATCAAACCACGTAAATGTAAAGATCCTCCATGCCTTTAATCATCAGAAATATCCTCAGAGCTAACCTAGCATGCAGTTTTTCAGAGATTACTGTGTAATGCCCCAGAGATGTGATGAGTGAAGTTCTCAAGCCCCAGAGGACTGAGCTATGAAACCACATTTCTGAATAGATTACAAGTATTTGTCATCAGCTGGTTTCCTGTGAAGGATTGAGCAGAAGTCCTTTACACATGTGTGCTCATGCATGCCTGTGTGCACACACACTTGAGCTTGTAGGAACCCAGTGTGCTCAGTAGTTTTATTTACTAATCATCAAGATTTTCACATTTCAAGTGGGACCTATTTCTGGGGCAGTTTAAGCTGAAGACTAAATTTTTGAAACAGTCTTAGAATTTATTTTTACCATTCTCCGCCCCCCCCCTCACTGGGGCTCATGGTCATGGGAGAAACTCTTCAAATGCATGGCTTGTTGAGATAGTTCAAAAGAATTGAGCCACAGTGTCTGAGACAGTACCAAAGTCAATTATTTAGGCAGGTTTATCAGCAAAGTGGTTAAAAAGAAAAGAATCCCTCTGTTATTCCCTTAATTCCTCTGTTACATCAATTCACAAGGCACCTGTATTTTGTGCCTTCCATAGGAATCCTAAATTTCTGTTAAAATCCCAACCACACAGAGACATTTTTCAACCTATGTTGGTGCTCCTGAACCAGGATCCTGCTCAAGTCAATCTCAAAAAGGCATGTTCTGCAAATAAGGGTTTGTGTTATGGTCACTGCTGTGTCCAACAGACACTTATTTTTTTAAAACTTTTTAAAATACAACCAGAAAAATAGACCATTTATAATGCAGACATCAAGGCTCTTTCCAGCTCAACTGGGGTGAGTCCATTAAGCACATAAAGTGTTTTAACTATGACATGGATTCCTTACCCCTGAAAAACAAGCATCTGATTCTGACAGAGAATTTTATTGATGAAGCCAAATTGCCAAGTGGATGCAGCATTTGTGAGTTGCCTTAGTTGGGTAGCAAGTGTGCTATAAATCTTATAACCAAAATAACACTATAATATTAGGCTGAAAACAGAATTTTTTCATTTTTTTGTACAGCTCAGAGATCTTTGTTTCCTCATGACTGTGATCTGTTCGCTGTGAGGTATTTGGGTGCAGATGGCACAGAGATTGTTTCTAAATGGTTTCTTTGAGCAACCATGGTTTGTGCACCAGAACTAAAGATCAGCAGTTCCCTGTAAGCCAGTGATAGCAATTTATATCATCTGAGTACCTGATTTCTTCTTCCAGCCATGAAACACCATCCATAAACTTAAAAACTGGCAAATTCATTCCTCAGTTTTTCAATGCCATGTGTTGTTGTCATCAATACTATAGGAAAAATCAAGGACAATTTTTTGCCCTCTGTAATTTGAAATAAAATGCATATAGGGTAGTTTCAGAAGTAATGTTAAAACTTAACTTTGGTGAATGGCAAGTAGGACAAATGTACAGTTATTATCTAGTTAATTAAATGGTTCATAAGAGTCAAAGTGTTTTAAATACATCATAAAATACAGGAGGTCAGAAACTTAAGAAACCTAGTAATTTAAATCAGTATTGAATAATAGGTAAATGAGGCTCCTCTTTTAAGGCACTCAGTCAAAAAATCTTCCTTACAGGAGGATTGTACCTCAAATGTGAGAGGAGACTTGAAAAAGAGCCAGCAGAAAAAAAAGTGATTTTCTTTTTTTTCACACAAGGTCTGTGATTTCTGTTGCCCTGTGATGCATAAAGGAAACTTGGAGAAAAGTTTTTTAAAAGTTTTTTGTTTTATGATACTTACTTCTTTTTCATATTTTCACTGCTTTTTTTAATCTTGAAGACTGTAAAATGTTTATGCTGTTCACACCCAAACACACACAGGGAAAACCAATGTGTGTTAAAGCAAGTTCATTTTCATCTGCACTTTGACTCTAAGGGGTATTGAGACAAAGAGGCAAATCTGTCATCTGGCTTGTTCTTATTTATTAGCTGAACAAGATCAACACTGGTTAATAAAGCAAAACCAATGCAAACCTCACCAAGGAGCAGCTCTGCACTCAGTTACTCAGTTTTCACATTCTTTTTCCTTGTGATAACGTGGTCATTTCACTCCAGCTCCCCAGTCACCATTCATCCTCCTAGGACAGACAAGACCTGAATTTCTAATGTGAAGAAGCATGATCCAAGCATGCTCTACATTAGAGACAATACAAAAAAAAGAAACAAAACAAAACACCCCCCTTTTGATTTTCAATTTTCTGTACACCTTTAACTTTTAAAAGAAAACTTTAACTGTTTACAGAGTTTTAAAGATAACTGCATAGAGGCATTGCTTTTAGAGATTTAGATTTTCTTTGTAGCATTCCTGTTCCTCCATGAGATGTTCCTGCATTTGTTTTGATTTTCTTATATGTGTGATTTACCTTTGGAACTGCATTTGGAGGTGGAATGCCACTCTGTAGCAAGATGGTGTCTGAGTTTTCAAATTTGTATGAAAACAGCTGTCTGAATCATCACAAGAAGAATGTTTTATATCTGCGTTTATCAAAACTGGTTGTGCAAACTTTCAGTGATTAAATAGAGAATGACCAAGAGCAATGAGTTATTTACAGGTCTAGTTTAAATCAGAGTTCTGTTTAAATAAATACAATAGTAAAAGAATGAGAAGAGCAGTTAATGAGAAAAGTACTCTTGAATTCACAGTAGTAGGATGTTTTTCAATGGTATGGGTTTGAAACGTAAAAGAAGCTCGTGTGTCTTCAGAGGGATTAAGTTTCACTGTGCCTTGGCAGTGCTATTGTATCAGTGCAGTCAGCTACAAGGAATTTATCCTGAGATGATGCCTAATACAGAGAATCACCTTTTATCTCCCACTGAAAAATAAGCTCCAGCTGAAGCATCAGCAGTTCTGTGAACTCTGCTGGCGTATTTGATACCTCAATGTTTGATTTCAGACTCAAAGAATAGATGGAGGTGTCTCTGGCAGTGCTAATGCAGAACCTTCTTCACGTTCAGCTGGGAGAGCATCTGGGCACTGTGTGACTCTGTTCTCCTGTGTTTAACTGCATTGCAAAGGTCTTATTCCTTCTGCTCCACAAGAACCAGCCAGGAGTGTGAACACACAATCTTTAGAGCCCAGAAAAGCCCTTCAGAGGTCAGTACACTCTGTGCTGTCCAGAGGCAGCTTGAGGACCTGCCTGGATCAGTACACTGATTTTCATGCAGGCAGCAGAGGCAGTGTGCAGTTGATTTAAGAAATGTCTCTTCCCAAGCCAGAGAGCAGTGCAGGTGTGTGGTGAGGTGGCCACCACAGCAGGACACAGTCATTGGGTGATTTTCCCCTTGTCTCACACCCTGCTCTGTGCTCCCATGTCCATTGATTCCAGATCTGGGACTGGAATTGCAGTTATGGACATGTAATTAAATGCTGGGGCATGCAGAGTCTCATGGTTAGACTGGGTCCAAGTCTTTTCCTTGAGATCTTCACCTTCCAAACTTCCATTGGCTCTCCACCAAAACCCATCCACAATTCCCAAATCCATTCTCATTTGTTAGAGTCAGGTCCAGCTGCATCTATGGCTGTGTCTGCCACTCTATCCCCTTGCTCCTGCTGCTCTTCTCTGTGGAAATCAATTTGCTGAAAAACACATCCAAAATGGTGGAAAGTAAACCCGTGTCCTTCATGATGGAGAGCTGTAGGAGATAGAAGAGGGTGTTTTAAGTTCCTTCCTCTTTCTAGTTCCTGATGTAAATCTTTGTCATTTTTGGTGAAAGCAGCTCTTTCACAAGTGCCCAGTTCAGAGAAGGAAGAGATAGTTGGATTTTTTTTAACCTAGAACTACATGCCAAAAAGATCTTCTGAGCACCTCTGACAGGTGAGTTTTGTGGTGCTTTGTTAGGGTCTGTTAGATCAGAAGACACAAATACGTTATTCCTGTTTTTCACAGGAAGCTAATGACAGGAATGGCTGTACATTCCAAGATTTGCATCCCAAATACCAGCTTATAAGGTCTGTTATTACAAAAATATTGTGTGTCCATGTCCCTTGTTTAAAAAAATATTTTTAATAGTTTATAAATATTTTTTGTTCATTAGGAGACCTGTGGCTTTTAAAAGAAGCTTTACTGAGCAGAGCCAGATTTTATATTCTCATGTCTTGTGGTGACAATAGTAAAGGAGAAGCATACAATATTTGGAGTAAAAAACATTTTAATAATACCTCATCTTTATCTTGTGAACTATCCCGGGCCTAATCATCCATAAAACAAAAAAGGGAAATGAAGCACATTAGTTAAAGCAACATTGAAAAGTTTTTTGACCTCTTTTCTGATTGTTATATTTGATGAAGATGTAAGGAGAGGGATAATGTGGGGTTTCATACTCCAGTATCTCAGTAAAACATGAGGTGAACACTCTCCTTTTGCACTAAGTGTATTTCCAAACGTTTGGCAACTCCTGAGAATACGTAGGAAAAGATGTGTTCTTTTATGAGCTCAAATAAGCTGTAAAATTAAATATTACTTTTACCAGTATCATTATTTTCTTGGCAGAGGAAATCAGTTAGTTCAGTCCAAGGGTGTAGTTGGTCTACATGGAGGAATTCAGATTTATTCCCACAAAGAGCAATGGATACACTTTTCTGTGGGCAAATGGGAAGGAGCATCAACCTGTCTAAACCAGCAGTGTGGGGAAGGAAGGGGTGAAAAGTGGCTGCAAAGAATGCAGAAATGCCAATTCTTGGTGAATATAGTACATATCTGTAGAGAAACCCTCACTGGTAGAGCAACCTTTGGCTGCAGATTGAAGAATTGGAACTTGTGGAGGAAAAAGGGTTAAAAAGGATGAATATCTTTGCACCTTAATGGGAGAACTATTTCTGTAATAGTATCAAAGATAAACCAGTGTATTATGAACACTAAATGATAAAGGGTGATAATATGCCATTCTTGAGACTTCTTGGCTCTTACCTAACACATCAGAAAGTGATTGTTGAATTTTAAATAGCCATACAAATGGATGACATAGAAATTTAACTTTGCTTTGACCTTATTCTAATTCACAAGATGACTGCAAAATGACTTTGTTACATCTGAATGTATGCTGGATGCTAAATCACTCCAGAGTATAAAATCTTTGTTTTGGCATAATGTTGATGCATAAACATTTGTACCCCATACTAACCCTATAAACATCACAATCCATCAGTACAATTACAAAAAAGATTGTTTGTTTTCACACTTAAAGCAGACATGAAATAGAGTGTCCTTAACTTAATCACCACCTTGATTTACCACATTTGCATATATTTGCATATTAATTGGACTACAGATTAAAATTGGTTTTGTAATTTTAATTAAGTGTCCACAAAGGTAAATGATTAGAACTGTTTAAAATACATTCTGACATAAATAGCAGTAAAAGCTTTTGTGATGATGTTTTTGTGGAATTACATTCAGAAAGTGGCCTTTTTATGATAGTAATTTTAATCTTAAATAGAATTATACAGTCAAACAGAACTGTGGATTCATAATCATTTTTTCAAGATTCATTTAATATTTTGCTGATTTGCAGCACTTGATGAAAATGTACTGTAGGTTTAGTTGATTGCAAAATTGGGCCTGTAGAGCTGATAAACTGAGGGTTTAAACCCTCAGTCTTTATATTTGCCTTACACATTTCAAATGTGTTATGTATCCACATGGAGACAAGGGCTGGTTTTTTGGTTTTTTTTTTCAAGTTGAGAAATATAAAAGCTGTCAGTAATGGATGATCTATCATGTGAAGATGTAATCACCTCCATGGCCCGTCTTCCTTCAGCAGAGATGGTGAAGCACAGGATGTTTCAAAGCCTTTTCCATCAATCACTGCAGGTACCAGAGGAATCATTCTTGGTGTTGTCAAGGGAGGATGAGCCTTGGGGGTAAAGCTGTGCTGTCAGGACTGCTCTGCTGGAGTCAGGAGGTGTTGATACCTGACCAGTGATGTCAATTGGACCAAAATGTCAGACTAAACTTAATAAAACTGGAGTATTTGTGGCTAGAAGGGCTCTAGGAACTGGGTTCTTAACGTACCTCTGAGCCTGCCTCTTCCTTTGGGGCCCAGTTAATGCTTCCTCCCAACGCTTAGAGAGCCCCAGTAAGGGCAGGTTGTTAGCCTGGATTGCCAAGGTGAGTTTTGCCTGCCTAATTAATTGGTAAAAGGTTTTATTTTATTTTATTATATTCCATAACTTTTCAGTTTGTGAGCAGCAGGCATTCATTAGGAAATAAACCATCTTTTAGTTAAATATAATACCAGTTTATGTTTTATAGTATTAGGTTACTGCTTGGCTTATGAGACAAAATAATGAAGTAGCTGTTGGCTTTGGTGTGGGAGCAGATTTGGTAAGTGCAGCTTTAAAAGAAACAATATTTAATTTTAAAGTTAGTAGAATTTAACAGTATAGTGGCTTTGCCTACTTTTAAGAGAAGAAAAGGTTGGTGAGAAGTCAGTAATGAATTCACATTAGGCTCTTTTCTAATTTTCTTCAGTTTTGAGTTGTTCTTAAGATTTATGTTGTTCCTAATTTCATATAGTTTATGTCCTGTGTTTGAACCCTGGCCATTTACTACCTTACTGTCTCCTCAGTGTACATTAGGGGAAAAAAAATTGAGAAACAGTATACTTGGGTCTTGTCATGCTTCACTGATTTGAAATAATTTTCTTGTTAATGGCGTATTTAATATTTAGTTTTCCTCCTACCCGTGGTAATGCTTTCAAGTGAGAGTAATAAAACTTTTGGAGTGTTCCTGTCTGAGAGACTTGACATGGTTTTTTGTGTTGTATTTAAACTCCAGCCTAAGTAGGCAGAGTAAATTGCAAGTCAGATCCATTGGGCTATTAATATATCAGAAAACAGATTTCTTATCATGCTCTTACATAAAGTACAATTATCTCTCAATCTGATATTATTTAGTGTCTGTTAAATATTATTCCTGATGTGCTTTTAGATTTCTGTTTATGTAGTGACTAATTTCAGTGTCAAACTGGTTTAGGTTCCTCATCTTAGGAACATTGAAAAACTCATTTTAAAAGCCACATCCAGGGCTCAGTCAATGCATGAATTCCTTGTGTTAAGGCTCAAATTGGTATTAATTGAAGCTGTGGCCTGGGTGAGAAGTGCTGGTAGATTAAATCTGGAAAAAGAGCTGTGATAATATTAGTTAAAAAAAACCCCAAAAGAATGGAATAGTCATTGAATGAAGCATCGAGGAACAAACCTGCCAGACAAGTGCCATTATGATTTTTCAAATGGGCATGTAAGCTCGATGTCTCGTTAGATTAAATTGTTATGGATGTCCATCCATCTGTGGAAAAGATGGTTATTTCTAGTTAGGGCATTGCCTTCCCTTTCTAATGCATATCTCACTAATACCAATCATCCCTGTGGCACCTGAGGATCAGAAAGCTGAAATGCACATCATCTGCAACTGTTTTGGGGACGTTGTTTGAAAGTTGAACCTTGCTTTCAATCCAGCTCTGTTGCAACCATAATTGTATTATGGAAACTCAATCATCCCTGAATTCAGGGAGACAGCTTTGAAGTGGCTGGTATCAAATTTTTTTTTGGGATCTGCTTAAATTTAAAAAAAATAAAATAAAAAATTAAGGGCTTAAGTGTGGTTGATCTTTAATGAGACTTGAACTTCTAACGCTTAAGAGCATTGTGAAGCTGGAAATTAGGCTCTGTGGATACTTGGTTCTTTGGAGTTCAGTTTAGACACCTGATCCCACATCATCCTTCTTTGAGAAGAATACCATTGAAAATAGTATTTCTCTGAAGAGACTGGATTTAAAAGCAGATCTATTCCTAAAAAAACCCCAGACTGATTACTTGCTTGAAAAATCATCTTCCTCTGTTGCTGCCTCTTCAACCCAGTAAACACCAGGTAGCATGAAAACTCCAGTTTGAGGGCCAGCACACCTTTCCCATCCAGGGAAGAAGATACTACTAATTAAACTATTTCCTTCTCACTGCAGCCAGCAAACTTGGCTCATGCTGTCTTCTCTCAGTTGTTTGAGACTATAATGCCTATTTGCCCCTCTCTTTTAAATTGCTTTTCCAGCAGAAGGTTTTACATTTTGGGTGTGGGGACTGTCCTATCTACAGCTCTAAGTCAGGAAATGTCATTAAAAGAACCACAGAAACATTTAGTTTGGAAAAGCCTTCCAGGATCTTTGAGTCCAACCATTAACTGTAAGAAGATGGGAGGCACTTCAGTTCTCTTTCCACTGAAGAGCTGCATAACTTTGGGCAAAACTCTTCCCCTTCTTCACTTACCCTACGGTTGAGATGGGGCTAATAAGGCTTATAATTTGTATGCTTAGTATGCAAATTGGCAAAGTAAAGCATGCTTAAAAAATTGCCAGGGAACTTGGAAAGCTATTTTTCCTAATAAATCTGGAAAAGAAGAAAGTTGCAAAATGTGGTCATCTAATTGCATCTTCACCAAGCATGTGGTCTAAGTGCAAATGTGACTTCAGTGTATAAATCCCTTCAGAAAGTCTATTTTGCCCCAAGAGGAATGGGAGCACACTCAGCAGACTGCAGGAGGATGGGATGCTTGCAGCATTTCTTTGCAGCATAATTGCAGCCTCAATGAACCATGAATCCAGCCTAATTAACATAACTGGAACCACAGCAATCATGCTGCCATTCAATTTAGGTTTGGAACATTCCGGTGGAGTATCACAATTCTGCTGTTTATTGCTGAAATGCTGTGAGAAGTGTCCACTTGCTTTCTTGACGCTGCCTTGGTGAACTTTTATTATTTCAGGAGAACCTGGGAACTTCAGAAATGGAAGACCATTGGCATGATGGTTCCATTACTGAATCTACAAATAACTCTATAATACTTCCTATGAAAAGGTACTTAGACTGTTTAGTATACTGTAAAACTCAAAGCCACAAATTTTCAAGTTAGACACAGGTTCTGAATTGTATTGGATAGCTAATGGCAAATAATTCTGGGACTATTTTGAGTTAGAGGATTACATTCCCAAATATTAAAAATAGTATCTATTACTTTTTGTAATCACTCTACCTAAGATAAACGTTTTATTAGGAAAAAAAGCAGATTTTTTAAAAATGTGTTGCTCTGTAAAAATGTATTTCATTGTTCTGTTGGTTGTGCTGCACTAAAATCAGGAAGCCACAGATGTAGATCAAGTACCACTGGTCTTGGCATTAGGGCAAAATAACCAATTTTTTGGGACACAGAAGCTAAGGGAGTGCTGTAAAGAGCAGAAGGTGAAAAATTGAGACTGGAAATGGAGGGACAAGGAGGCTTCCTGCATCTCTTGGCCATTACTTGATGGTTCATAGAGCAGGCACTGAAGCCACTTCCAACTGATGTCACAGCTTGGGTGGGTGAATCACAGAGTCATTTATCTTAGAAAAGCCCTTTAAGGTCCTTGAAACCAACTGTGTTTTGGAAATTTCAGAAGAATACTCCAAGGTGGTTTTCTGTTTTGAGAATTCTTTGTCTTGTTTGAGGATTCTTTGATTTGTAGCATTTTCCTTAGATGTAACTTCAGCCCTTTCCACTGATTCAGAAAATTCTGTGTTCCTGTTGACT
Source organism: Catharus ustulatus (assembly GCF_009819885.2). Taxonomy (NCBI): domain Eukaryota; kingdom Metazoa; phylum Chordata; class Aves; order Passeriformes; family Turdidae; genus Catharus; species Catharus ustulatus. The sequence goes on along the minus strand of NC_046227.1, from coordinate 36,157,040 downwards.
CCCCAGATACTGAATTTGCAATTTTTGGTCTTTTTTTTTTTTTTTTCCCTTGATGAATTTAGCTCAGAAGTGAATTCTGACACTTTCCACTCAAAGCATCTGAGTATAAATTTATCATTAGGGAACTCAAGGCCTCTTTTTGGGCTTGCTTATTTAGTTTTCTGCAAGTTCTAACTTGAAATTAACAGCTAATTATAATGAGAGGTAACTGATATAGACTATACCCTCTAAGTTTGCATTTATCTTTTTTAACATCCTGTGTATAACTCAGAGCAGTCCACAGAAAACATGCTGTATTATTATTGAATAAGAAAGTGAAGAAATCTGAATTCCCACAATGACTCTTCTTCCCTCCAGCCTCTGAAGAAATCCCACTGGCAGTGGGAGGCTCTGGGAGGTTCTCTGTTATAAATCTGGGTTTTAGGTGTTGGTTAGTCATTCCCAGGAGGCTTCATGCACATTTTAGCTGAGACTCTCCAGTTAAGCATTTATTAAAGGTGGGGTCAATCAAAGGGCTGGCTGCCGTTGAGGAAGAGCTGAAGGAAGTGCAGAGAACAGCTCAAGTGGCTGGTTCCTGGAAGAGCTGAGTCTATGATTCATCCCCTTGGAAGTGAAGGAGCAGAAAGCAGTGCCAGTGAAATATCACAGAGGGTTATGATAAACATCCAAACGATGGGGAGAGATCGCGGTCTTTCAGCATCTTTATTCCCTGCAGCTGTGATGTGTAAGCTCAGGAAGATGACTGAACATTGATACTTTCAGAGTTCAATAGCCACGCTTGTTATTGAAGGCAGTTACTCAGAATTGACAGAAGAAACTATTTTTGAGGGGAGTTTCCAAGTAGAGATCATATTTCTAGTTTAGTGTGCAACAAACCCAGGATATTTGAATGGCTGTCAGATCTGGGGAAAAGAGAGAATAACTTCTCTGTGGTAAAATATTGCAAAGGAAATAATCAGTCTCCTTCAGAACCAGTATTTTTTATTGTTTGTAGGTGCAAATTCAAAAGTGACTCAGATCAAATGTGTCAGAAGTAATTTGAGTGTTTGGTATTTTAAATCTAATGGCACTGTTTCCACAAAAAAACTCCTGGCTGCTTTTAAAACATTTATATATACTTTTCTGCCTTTTATACAAATTCATGAAATAAGGTCCTTGAAGACACTGAAAAATTTAAGCTGGTCATTCTTGCTGAAGTGATGAAAAAAAAGTTAAGAAAATACATCTGTAGACAAATACAGCCCTTTAGTTTCTATGCTGTTTGAAGATGTGTTCAGGCTGTTTTGAGTGCAAAATAATAGCAAATTTTCACCTTTGATATCTAGCACTGTGTTACTACTATGAGGTTATTTTTTTAATGAGTCACTGCTAGGCACTGAAGAAGTAAGTTAAGGAATATATTAAAGAGAGGTATATTTAAAAAAAAAAAAAAAACACACCCAAAATTGTACATGAAGTTTTGTTTTGTGTGCCTCACACAGGGAGCTTTTGTACAGATGGAAAAACAGGGAAAGCCATGGATAAATAGGAAAAGAAATGGTTGAAAACTAAGGGAATGACAATGACCACAGAGAAAAGGGAGCTGAAATTCTGTTGTTTTGGGAACTGTGACCTACTGCAGTGACTGGTGAGCTCCTTTCAGTGAAGACATTTTCCCAAATATCCAACCCAAACCTGCTGATACAGCTCCTCTCATCATTTCATTTTTTGTTTGTGACCCCCCCTCCCTGCCCCCTCCTGTCAGGGAGTTGTGCAGAGCCAGAAGGTCCCCCCTGAGCCTCCTTTTCTCCAGGCTGAGCCCCCCCAGCCTCAGAAAAACCCCACACAAACCCCAAAGCCTCTGGCTCCAGTCTCTGCTCCAGACAATTTTCTGAGCATCCAAAGGAGCACAAACTCTATTAAAAAAAACAACAACAAAACGGGACTTTGATTAATTTTAAGGTGATTGCCTCTTAAGAGACTCTGAAAATGGGTTTTCAATTAACAATCTAGTTTACATAAAAGGCACATATTGATGAACATAGTCCATGACTTTTTGCTCAGTCCCATTATTCTCTTCTAATTCATATGCAGAAGCTAAGATTTCCAGTGATCTCAGTGTTTACCAAAATCTGAGGGACTTAGAGGTTAATGTTTTTCTCATTTTCTGGTGAGAGTTCCATCTTCCCTTTTCTTTATAAAGAACAGTAAAAGAAAAGGAGAAATCTGATTTCAGAAAGCCCCCAAAGGCAGTGATGATCCATCAAGAATTAGCTGGATGTTCTTGTGAGAGCTGAAAATTCTGTAACACTATTTTGGCATAAAATTCTTCTGAATAGCTGACAGCCAGATATTTGCCTATTGATATTTGTAGTTATTTTCAATGCTTGGTCTCACTGATTGACAAATTTGAGTTGCCCATTCTGCTATGAGCCCTTCTCCTGCAAAATGCAGAATTATATTAGTACAAACATGATTGTGATGTGAAAATACTGGTGGGGCACCTCTTAAATTAATCATACAGCCCTCCTTAAATATATCTGATCATGAACCTTACCTTCAAATCAGAGCCAGTTGTATGAGAAGAGCTGATTGCACTCAAATTGTGGAGAGGATTTTTTCCCCCCAGAAATTGCTTCTTAAAAAAAAAAAAAAAGGCATATTTTAAGAATTCTGACTTCAGACAAATAATCCAAAATTGATGCTTGATTGAAGCTAAAGAACCAAACACAATTTATTGCTTGTTCAAAATTGCAGTGAAAATACTACCCTTCTGTTGAAGGACCTCCTAAAAATATTCCAGTGGTTATTAGTGGTGACTTGAATCAGTTGGAGGTATAGACATATTTGGTATCAGAACAAAAAAGAAACACTGAGTATTTTTTAAACCCCTGAGGCTTAAAGATCACACAATATTGTTATATTTGATGTGGTACATCAAACCGTCTATCCAAACTTTTTCTAAAAGACAGAACTATATCTTTTCAGTCTGTAGGCTTGCTATACTATGAATACATATTAAATTTGTTTTTTAATGTATTTATTTGTATGATTTTAGGTCTTCTTGTTAAAGCATCTTTTCCTTAATGCATTTATATGAATAAATGACTACATAGAGCTGAAATTCTTGAGTCCACTTGCCCTGAGTGTCACAGTGGGTTGGGTTTTCTATTAGTGAAGGACCTCAGAACATGAAAGTCCAGCTCTGTGCAGGGGCTCAGATTAGATCTGAATGCAAGGAAAAGCAACAAAGGTCCACAGAATATCTGGAATCTGCAAATACTTCCTGTGCTTAACCTACACTTTCGTTGCGTGACTGTAAAGAACAGCAAATCTTTGTTCTTTCCCCTCTCAGTTCCCATTCAGTCAGCTCAGAGACACAGGAGAAAGGTTTTGGGGAGCAAAGCTGTTATCAGCCTTCCTACAGTTTGCATCTGATTCTGTCTACAGTGAGTACATCAAACACAGGAGCTTGCAGCCACTTTTAAACATCAGAAAAGTTTTGTAAAAACATACATATATACATATTTAATTTATGTAACATATAAATTAATATGAACAGAGATTATGGGTGTGAAGTTACTTTATGCCTTTAAAGTTTAGCTCATATTTGAGTTAGTAAGAGACAGAACTCTGTTTTTGGATTCATAAGGGAATGACATGTGCCTTAGATGGAGAATGATCAAGAGTTTATTATGCTAAGATCCCAAAAATGTTCAAGTGGGGTAGTTAGACTTCTAGAAAGCCACAGAATAATATCCTGAGTTGGAAAGACCCACAAGGGTCATTGAAGTCCAACTCCTGGCCCTGCACAGGACCACCCCAGGTCAGTCAGGCTCATCATCCATTTGTGCAAACCTACTGAGCCATTTCTTGGGTCTATAATCCAGGAGGTTCTGCTAGTCAGTTTTATTTAATAAAATAGATCTCAGAAAGGCCTTTCTTATCCTCTGGGCCTGGCAGGAAGGTGTTGGTTCAGCAGCCTCAGGTCTGCTGGATCTGTGCACAGGTAAGGTTTCTGACCATAGCTTCAGTGATGCATATGCAGAGTACAGAAGACTACAATTACTTGGAGCTAGAAATGTGGAAAGAAAAATAGTCCATTACTTCTCACAGGTCAGCTCATGTGATTTGAATCTGGGATGAATTGCTAGACGAATCCTGTTCATGGATCATCAGCTGCAGAGGTATTGTCAAAGAACTTGTGTCCCTATTGACTGGCACACCTGTATTTAAAGCCACGTCGTAATTGTTCAGGCACGCTGAATCAGACTACTCTGCCTCAAAACAAAACAGAAAATATAAATACATGGAATGTCCCAATCATCATACTTATTCTTTTCCTCATCTCAACAAGGTTGCTGTTTTGGCAAAGCCTTGTGAAAGCAATCCACTCTTTTCAGTTAAAAACCATTCATATGGCCGTTCTTCTCTTTATGTTCATTCATTTCAACTCCAAAGCTTTCCAGCTTACTTCTTGGATTTATAGCAGCTGGCTGCTGTGTGTAACATGAACATGTTCTGACTGTGCATGACATGTTTTTATCTCGTTTAACCCCTAATTGTCATGTTCACTCCAGGCCACAGCTCACCTGTGGGTATTTGATATTGACTGAGCAAGTTCCCAAAGTAATTTCCACCTCCTTGCCTCTGACAATCTGCTGTTGTTAAGTCAAAAATAAAGCTCAACTTCAAAACAACCACCCAAAACCCCCTCCTTGGAACAGATTTGGATAAAATGAATGTGTTCAAGATGGTGGGCCATAGCTGAGCCAGCTCCTGTGGGATTAGTGCCCACTTTTTGGTATTTAAAATAAACTTTGGAATGACCTTTTAACACAAATGCTTTAATAGCAAGTGAGGAAGGGGTGGTAGGGCAGAGAAGGACATACACACTTTTTTTCCCCTTGATAGCTGATTTTTCCAAAGTTAGTCTGATAAGTGATACCTGTGTATTAGCAGGTTTCTGCAGTCTTAGAAGTCAAAGAAATCTAGTGAAAATGAAATGCTGAAATACCTGCCATAAGTTACTGAATCATCAGTGAGAAGCCTGAATATTCAAAGCATGAATATTAAAATTTGTTAGCATACTTCAGCTTTGTAGGAAATGCAATATATTATTATTTTTTCTTTATGCAACACCGCTGGTTGCTAAAAGCAGCAATAGAACCATTAATTAATAGTAGTAGTCCTGGATAATGTCATAATAAGCAATACAATGTATTAAAGCACATTAATTCTTGCCAGCTATCAGGAGGAACTTTTAGATATTTGAAAGGCCCATTAGGTTTGTTTACATTCTGAGTGGAAGCTGGTATGCTTTGGCAGGGGCTGAACCACTCTTTAGTACTTCACTCCAATGGTGTTGAATTTCCTGACTGTCGTGCACAGCCTGTAATATATTGTCACCACTTCAGGGCAGCCTGGCTCTCCAGGACAGAGGGTACAACCCAGACCAGGGCATTCCCCGAAGCTAGGGTGTCTCTGCTGCCATAAAAACAAAAATAACTGAAATTATATGTAACAGAAGCAATTTTCCACAATGGAAAAGGTAGTCAGGGAATCAAACCCATGCCTTCAGGTGTGTTAACCTAACAGAGCAACAAAAATGTGCTGGGCTTTAAATTGCACTAACAATCTGGAAAGGATTTTCCAACTGGAGTTATGTTAAGTGTTAATAGTGAAACCTGGGTGCTTTTCCCTTTGATCTCTCTTCGAGCTCATATAGAATAATAGGATCAAAATAAAATGCCATTTATATGAACACCTTGTTCTTTTGATCTCGGCACCAAAAATTCTGTCTGCAGCTACGGCCTAGCAAACAGTGCATCTGTTCCTTTTACTTGGACCTTCTAGTTATCATAACTTTTAATAAATCGTGTCACAGCCAATTTTCTGTGCAGTTCATGAACTTAGTTGTCATTTTTGCCCTAAGAATCTTTAACTATGCTTTCAGAAGAAAATAAAATAAGGTATACAGGACCTGTAAATTATTGGCTTCTGGTTGGCTGTGCATATGCATGTTGAGTGTATAATTTAAACATTTGTATACTGCAGTGTTTCAAAGTATAAAGTTAGGTGTTCTTGGAGTACTCGGGCAAAATTTTGAATTAGAGTAGACTGAATGAGAGGGGATGTTTGAGGGGGAAGAACAGTTGGTATAATGGTGCTAGGTTCAGGATCCCTGCTTTTTCCATCAGGGAGGTGATGGACCCTGTGATGTCTGGGTGGTGGCCAAGCCTTTCTCTTCATCACCCACGTCTGCAGGAAAGAGCACAGAAGGGTTACACCTGGTACTTACGGATCCCTTTAGTTTTATGTGGAAGTCAGATGGTCCATGGGTGAACAGGAGCACCCTTCAGCTCTTTATTCCCTAGAGTTGATGGTCAGGAACACTCCTTTGGAAGTCATTCTTGGGAGCACTTAAAGTAAAACCACTTCCTCATGCTCTTTCAGATCTCTTAGTAAGATTCATTCTTCTCTTTGACTCCCCTGAAGCAGCTGAGCTGTTTGTTCTGATGACTGATTGTGTCTCATTGTGATCCCTGCTTTAGCTGTTGTAACCTCCCAGAGCAGAGGAGCTGGGCATGAAGAACTGTGCCAAATGAAAGCAAATAAACCCAACTCCTGCAGTTCACCAGTGTCATAAGTGCTGCTGCCCAGGAAGAGGGATTAACAAGTGAAGAAACACTAGCTAGGAGAGATCCAGTGGCCAAGCTGAGCCTTGGGTGTCAAGTGTCTCTCTCAAGCTTTGCATCCCTCTGTAATTTATATTTAGCTGCTAAGCTGGTGTGATAGGAGCAGTCAGCTTGTGAGGAGCACTGCTGGGAAAGTGTTCAGGCTCTTGCTGAAATGGCTGCACTCAAACTTGTGGCACACGAGCTGTCCTTCAGCAAGCTTTTTTTTTTTTTTGCAGACTTAGTTGGCTCTCTGCACTCTGTCTCAAGGCAGGAGTGTTCCAGAGAGCCATAACAGAGGCTATAACCCATAACCCTCTTCTTATAAAGTAGTGGAGTGTAATTCATTGTGTGCAATAAAGATAGGGAACTGGTGTGAGCACCAGAAGCAGCAAGGATGTGTTTGTGCAGCAGTGCACTGGGATTGGGGCATCCTGCTGACATCAGGTCTCTGTGCTAATGCAGCCACTCTGCCTCCAGTCCTTCCCTAAGCACTGCAGAAATAATGTAGGAAAGTTTGCTGCTGTAGTTGCCCTAAAAGGCACTATCTGCCCTACTCCTAAATTGAGCACGTTCTATGTCCCTGTTCATCTTCCACCAGGTCTCTTTTCAAATCCCAGAATTCAGACTTACTTTTTTTTGCATCAATTAGAGGAAGGCTGTGGGACTCTTTGGCCAAGGAGTTAAAAAGCTACAAAGATTGGTAGTTTCCCTCCCTACAATAAGAATGTGATTGCCCTAGTTCTGTGGTTAGCATGAAACAAGTCAGCTCTGTCATGAAGTCAGTGGGGTACAAGTTAATACAAGGTAGTAAAGGAATAAAACAGCAAAGTCCACAGTCTTTTATGACAAAACCAGTATGATCCTGCTGCAATATAAGGCCCTGCTGTGAGTGGTATTTTCTGATGCTTGGATAAGTGCAATTTACATATATACAAAGTGTATGAATAAAGTTATAAAAGTATACTTGTTATTTTACTTTTTTTTTCCCCCTTGAAAGTAATTTTCTATTGTTCAAACTTTCAGCTTTCACTGGTTTTGTTTCCAAAAACCCCAAAAGGAAAAGAAAATAACAAAAGTCCATAAAGGCAAAAGGGATATGTTCTCATTTCAGTTCACAGAATTTCCTGCCTTTAAACAATACAAATATATGCCCTTAGGTTTCCAACATGCTGGAAGGATACTGAATCCTTGAAACAGATCAAATGAAAAGCAAGTCCACTACAGAAACATCAAGTTGTAGCAGCGTGACCAATATATCTCAACAAGAATTTGTTGAGGGGGTTTTAACCACATTGCCAAGACTTACAAAATCCTAAACTGCTGAACCCATGAGCGAATAAACACTTAGAACCAGCAAGTTCTAGGCTGAACTGTGCACAAGTAAAATCTGATGCTTAATTAATTGTTGCCTGTTCATTACAGGCCCCATTCAAAGCAGTTATTTAATATAACTTTGAAATGTAGGCACAGACAGAGCAGGGGGCAGCTGGTGTGCAGTTTTTAATATCACAGGTAGCTCAGTGATGGCATCAGCATTTTACAGAATTTCCAGGGACTGTGGCTCCCCAGGGATTCTTCTGGCACCCAGATGCTGAAAGCCAGATGATCAGGGATTGTAGATCAGCATCACTGTCATCCTGATTTACACCAGAAGAGAGTCCAAGGGTTTTGTGGCGTTTTTTTCCCCTGTAAACACACTGCTACTAGTAGTATTAATATTTTTAGAGTTTTTTCACAAAAACTGGATCGTTTCACAGCAAAACTGGAGACTTCTGGCATGTGAACAATGAATGAGACTGGGACCTACTGTCAAAGCTGGGATTAGAGCTTGGAATTTCCTCTAGTCCACCCTGCCTGGTTGAGATACAAATGCTACACATTTAAACTTCAGTTGTTGTGAAAAAGCAAATGCAAATCAATCTAGTAATACATTTTGAAATGGAGGTCAAAGTCTCTGCATTAGCAGGTCCTGAGGGCCAGAGCCAGTTTACTGGACCATCCAATTTAAATGCCCTGTAGCTGGGATAGCACCACAGCAGGCAAAAAATGTTTTTTTCTTACTATTTGAATATTATATTATTGACAAAATGTGGTTTAAATTTTAGTGTGCATACAATTGTTTATTTTAATTACTTTCCCTAGCTTTTTTTCAGTTAAACCTTCATGTGAAAGCAGGCTTCATTTCTTTTTTATTTCCTGGGATACCTGAGAAAGCCCTAAACAGTTCAGGTGAAGTATGTGTTTTCCTGGGAAGCACACAGAAATTTGCATTTGCGCAGGCGAGTGAATTATCAAAACCAGATGTAAGCAAGTGGAACATTTTACATAAATTTATTAAAATCATTATTTACCTGTAAGTTATAAGAAGGGCTTAGTTGCTCTAGTTTGCTGCCAATATGTACTGCCAATAATCTGCCAAAAAGCAGCTTGCTGACAAAATCCCTGAAATGGTTTGCTTATGATTGCACAGAACGTTACAACCCCGAGTCAAATGAAAACCTACTATAAACGAACTCTTTGATGGTGGATTCGCTGGAATATGGTATTGATATATGGTGTACAGTTTATATGGATTATGTATACTGTGCAAGAAATATGGATATCTATTAAGGGTAACATGATATGTAATCGGTTAGGACAGTTATTGTTTTCAGTGTTTGCTAGGAATAAGATCACAGGGTGAGTGCTCAGTTCTGAAAAACAGATTATTCCCGTGCTGCCCAAAGCACCAGCACGCCATTTCTCCAATTAATACAGAAAGGCTATTGAAAATGTAAAATATCTGACATCTATACAGGGTAATTTTAAAGGCAACTTTACTTCTAGGAACAATTTATACATTACATAAACTAGTATTTTTCATCCAAGTATCATTTTGAGAAAAGCAAGCCTAAATATTGGAGGCCATGGGGAAACATAATATTACGATAATGTTCTTTGGTGCGGTTTGGAAGGTTTTAGGAAACATTTGGAAGTATTTTTCTCATAAAATCACTTAACTATTGAAGTGTTATGATAGCACTCCCTTCTGCATTGTGTATGTTGCAATGCAGCCTGGTTAAAGGGGACATTCATCCCCTATATCCTGATTAGAAGTAGTTCCAAAAAACAGGAAATTATATGTTATAGGATCCTGGTTTTAGTTTAATTAAAAAAAAAAAAAAAATCAGGTGTGATATCAGTTTTCAAACACCCATTTCTAGTTGTGTTTAGCAAGATACTGTACTGGGTAGAAATCTTTGTGAAATTTGCATTCTCTAAATAAGCACTTGAGAGCTCAGCTAGTTTTTTTTCTGTTTAAGGAAACATTAATGAACATGACCAATCCTTTAGAATCCTAAGGAGCCTTAAAAACCTTGCAATTCTCAGAAGCCTAACTTTTTTTCCCCATAGTGCAGTTCATTCTTTTGAACTTCTGCAGAAGCAGAACTTAAGTCAACAATTTCCAAATTTCTGACAGTTCTTATCAAGAGGACTCTTAAGGCTCCAAAAGTTTCTTTGTGGTGTCAGTGCAGCAGATCTACATGGTCATAGTGTTTAATTATAGAGAAAATTACTTTTTTTCCTGAACTATGAATTAATCCATGTATTCATGTCTCGTACAAAAAAACACATAAGTTATTTTCACCTGCACTATAAAATATGTATTTTAGTTCATTACCATCTTTCTGAGAAGGTCTTAAATTATCGTCATTTCATTGCTGGAGAAGGATGGGCACAGAAATTACAACTGTACAGATTCTTGTAGTTAGTGTCAAAGGATTTCAGAGAATGGAAGATGTGAATTCAGAAATGATATATTTAGGGTCAAACTCAGTCTCATTTGATGTCAAAAGAGAACTTTGCCTTTCACTTTGCCTGTTTCACTGCAGGCTAGTGTTTTGCATGGATTTTGGGGAATGATTTTTTACATACTGGCACTGGCTGCCCATAGAAGCTGTGGCTACCCCATCCCTGGAAGTGTCCAAGGCGAGTTGGAACTTGTCTTTGAGGTCCCTTACAGGCCACTCTGTGACTCTGAATGAGAGTTAAGGAACACTTTTGTTAAAATCCTGGTCCTCTGGAATGTGGGCTTTAGAGTACACCTGGCACAGGGATCTTAATGTTAGAAATTCAAGTGTAATACTGAGGGGAATGTTAAGAGGTCAGTTTGATTGACCTACAGGTATGACATCTTAGAGCATAAAAAAATAGGAGTATTGTTGAATAAGAGTTAAGTAGATTGGAAAGAAAATGTAAATGTTAATTAGAAGTGGGAATTCTTGACAGTGTCAAGTGTGGATGTTGGATACTGATGGATTTCACTCAAATTATTTGGAAAAGCAGGTGAAAGTTACAATTTGAGGAGACTTATCCTGTTGGCCTTCTTCTCTCTTTAATATTGGGATTTCTCTTGCTTTCCTCACCTTCCTTCTCCACTCAGATGGACCAAGTTGGGTCCAAGCCAACTGCTCATGGTTGTTCTGGATCCAGCCTCTCTTCTCCAGGACCACCTTTGGATCCTGTCTGCTAATCAGGCACCCACTGGAGTGTCAGTGTTGTTGCATTCAGCTAAATGATAGCTAAAACAGCATTTTGGCTATTTTGTCAGAAATAAGTCAGACCTTGTGATATCCCTCCCTGGTTTATCTGTTGGCTAGGTTACACACCATTTCTTCTCTCTGACCAGGAGGGAAGATGTCCTGGTCAGCTTTAGCTCCCTCCCTTACTGTTTTTATTTAATATCTTCATGTGAAAACTGCATTCTTGACCTCTGCTGAAAGTTAAAATTTGACTGGAGGAGGTTCTTGAGCAACCTGCCCTGCTGGATGGCCCTTCCAACCCCAGTGGTTCCCTGGGTTTCTCCTCTGTCATGGAAAAGAGAAAACAATGATCACACCTCAAATCAAATTTCATATTTCTACATCCTGCCATTTTCAAGCAGGGAAATCAGTGCAAACCATGCTTATTGTACCCAGGAAAAGGCACATTCTGGGAAGACAAGCTGAGCCACAGACCTTGGATTTTCCTTTGTGATGCCCTTCCCAGTGCTTAATCTTGGCTCTGTTCAGTTTTCTTTCTGTTCTCTCTCTTTGCTCCTAATCCTTGTCCATGCTTATAAGCGCCTAATATTTATATGGCATTATCTGTGTTAGAGATTACTGCTGACAAGTAATCTCTTCCCTCTTCTGAATGAAGAATTACAGCCATTGCTGGAGATCAGAAAGTGAAATTAGATCCCTGAAAGTATGTGACAACTTCAATAAACCCTAATACCAAATTCCCTGAATATTGGGGATCTTCTGTCAAGCTTTTAGGTTTGAGCTGTTTTGAACAGCTTCAGGACACCTGACCACACTCAACCACTTTTTTTTTTTTTCTGTAGGGCAAAATAAGACAGTACTTGCAAAGAAAAAAAAAAAAAAAAACTATGACTATTCTCACAGTTTTGTAATTTCTTACAATCTTTTGAGAAGTAGCATCAGTTTTACTGTTATCAGCTGATTCATAATATTAAAGATAAAATATAAATGTATTATTTTATATATAAATAAGTTTATACTAATGGAGTTGTTCTCTGTTCCAGTTTGACACCCAAAAATCTGCTTTCATATTTTTTTGTTTTTACTTTATTTCTTAGAATTGAATCAGCAGAATTCTTGAGTTTTGAAAAAACAACCTTGTTATTTGTACATTGCTTGGTCAGTAATATGTGTGCATGTCTTGGAGCAACCTGGTCTAGGGGAAGGTGTCCATGGCAGCAGGGTTGGAATGGGATAATCTTTAAAGTCCCTTCCCACTCTGACCATTCCATAATTCTGTTATTTTAAAATTTTTTAATGGCAATATTAAAAAAAAAATCCATTACACTTTCAGAATTCTAACTTTGCACCCAAATGTAACTGCATTTACAGAAGGACCAATTTTTATTGCTTTTTAATTTTTTTTTTTATTTATTCCATCCAATCTTGCAAGCTCTTGAGGCAGTTGTGTAACTTGGTCTAACCTAAACCAGCACTCCAGTTCATCTTTCTAATGTGGTTTCTATTCATTGAGCAGTGACATCATGGCCCTCCCATCCTTTTTGTTGTTGTTTTTAATAAAATGGTGCATAAAGTGACTCTTGGTGCCATAGAAAAGAAACCAATCTCTATAAATAAATTTTCATTAGGGCAAATAAAGCACAGTGAATAAACACATACGGTGGAACATGGCAACATATTACAGGAAAGAAACGTGTGTGGGAAAAGCACATGTCTGCTTCAAGGAAAAATGGATTTCTTCAGAGTGGGGTTTCATGGCATAAATTAAAAGAAAATATATAATATATAGGTTGTGAGTTAAAAAATCTGTTCCTCACAGTAGCAAATATTTAGATTGAAACTCTGAATTTCAGGATATTGAATTTTTATTACATATGAACTTAGTTTAATATTTAACCTGTCTTTTTAACTAAACATCTAGACCCAGTATGCAAAAAGGGAAAGTTTTCAAGGCTTACTCTTTGTAGAGCCTTCATAAAGTTTTAAAATTGACTGTTCAACGTATTGGAGAGCCTCAAAAATCTGAATAAATAAAAGAAATTTGAAAACAAGTTGCTGTACTAAAATTAGATATTTAAGTCCTCACTGTTTGTTCTGAACTTTCAGTGTTTAAATATATATGAGTTATGCATAAAAGTAATACATTCTCCATGTTTTTTTAAATATAAGGGACAGTACCTTGTGGAATCTTTTGAAAGTGTTAATATTTGTAAGCTTAGATGATAATTCTTTTTCTGGAAAGTTTCACATGTGCAAGAGTTCACTAGAACAAGTTAGTAATAATAATAAAATGCTTCTCCCATATTTAAAATAGAATGTTGAGGCATTTTTCTTGTATGACTGGTGTGTTTTGTAACTAAGATTGAGAAAAACAGTGTGTCCTTCTTGAAAATTAAATTCCACTTCTCTGCTGTGGTAGCTCTCTAGGTGCTTTTATAGAATCATGGAGTAGTCTGGGTTAGAAATGACTTTAAAGATAATTTCATTCCACCCCTGCCATGGGCAGGCACACCTTCCACTATCCCAGATTGTTCCAAGCCCCTTCCAGCCTGGCCTTGGACAGGGGGCCCCTTGGATCCAGGGGCAGCTACAGCTTCTCTGGGCACCCTCTGTAGTGTTTCATCACCTTCATGATAAAAAATATAAAACTTTAAAACATTCTTTCTTATAGCTAGTCTTTCAAGCCTGTGTCTGCTGCTGCTCCAGCCTTCTTTCTTTATAACCATCATGGTGATACAGAAGTCCTGCAAGGTCTTGATCTTTTAAATGACTGAGATCTAGGCAAGTACTGGGTGGAGAGATACCTCTGGAAGGTGGCAGAAAATAATTAATGTGAGTCTGGAGGAGCAAAAGTGTGCTGGAGAAAATGTAAACACAAAAACTGCACTAACTAGACACTGTCTTTTCCCAGCATGCTTCTGGGAAATGCACATGAACAGGTTTAGATGACTTTGTGTTGTTATTAGTTTATTTTCAGGTCATTTATTTAAGTGTCATAAAGAACATTAGCTGGTGGTTAGGGACTCCAATATCCATTATATCATTCCAATCATGTGGACAAGTTTATACTACACATGATTTACAACGGTCTTTCCGCCGTAGAAATTGTTCTCCTCAGGTACAAGGTTTTATTCGTGGTTGTATTTAGCAAAATCCAAGTGGCTGAGCACAGAGATGTCTTCCAATCAAAGTCCAAAAATTAATGCCTTTCCACGAACACCGTGGATTGCAGCAAGAGCTGTTTATGGCTCTCTGCCTACATCTTTTATCATGTCTCCAGTGTTGTTAGTAAAATATACAGAACTACTTTATGCCAAAACAATGGAAGTTAATGCAGATAACTTGTTCCAAAGTTAACCATCAAATAAATCTCTTGCTTTTTTCTTTTTTTTTTCAAACTGTTAAGTGAAATGGTGTTCTAAAACTTTTAAAAATTGTCAAGATGATGAATACTCTGTGTGTAATACAAGTAAATACCATGGAATTGATTGCACACACATGTCTTAAATAAAAGATATTAAAGAGTATATTCCAGAGAGAAATCGGTGGAGTTTTATCTAATATTATTAGGAATTCTGCAATGACAGATCAGATTTATAAGGGTTGAAAACTAAGGAGGAAACCTGTTCAGAAACAGAAATGGTGCAGAGAGTGGATGGCTGGCCAGGAGATTAAAGACAGGCAGGGGGATACAGCCTGCCTAGGTAGCCTGACCTCTCACACCTCAAGTAATTTGTCTTAACAACAGTAATTTTTCAAAATATCTTAGTTAAATTTAGACTGGTGAATCAGTCCTTTCAATGCAGTCACAACTTGGTAGTTTAGGAAAAATCCCTTAACCTGTTTCTCCTTCAGCTTTTCCCATATGTAAATATTTAAAAGTCCATCCTGACAGGGCTGTGTCTGTGCTCCAGAGGAGCCACCAGTAGCTGGTTTTAGGTCTGTGACCAAGGGCTGAGGGAATTGGGACTGGCAACCTGGAGAAGAGAAGGCTCTGTGGAGATCTTAGAGCCCTTTCCAGTATCTAAAGGGCCTCCAGGAGAGCTGGAGAGGGATGAGGAATGGAGGGATGGGACGAGGAATGGAGGGATGGGACGAGGAATGGAGGGATGGGACAAGGGGGAATGGCTTCAGCTGGCAGAGGGCAGGGTTAGGTGGGGTATTGGGAAGGAATTGTTCCTGTGAGGGTGGGCAGGCCCTGGCACAGGTTCCCAGAGAAGCTGTGGCTGTCCCTGGATCCCTGGGAATGTCCAAGGCCAGGCTGGACAGGGCTTGGAGCAACCTAGGATAGTGGAAGTTGTCCCTGCCCATGGCAAGGGGCTTGGAATGAGATGGTTTTTAATGTCCCTTCCAACCCAAACCTTTCCTTGATTGTAGGATTCTGTGTACAGAATTCAGCCACACCAAATTTGTACTTCTAAACTCAGAGAATGTGGTGCTGGCTAAGGTGGTGAGATGGGAATGGTTTAATTCAGGCTCATTTGGGAACCTGACATTTGTAACATAGGTAGTGGGTTTGGATGAGGATTTTTTACATGGCTGAACTTTTTCTGGTTATATCTCTGGTTATATAGCTCCAAAAAGTGATGGTGAGCAGTAGGAAGAAATGCATATCTCAAAGGTGGTGAGAGTGGCTAGAAAAAGCAGCTTACTGTAGATAAAACAAAAATTATATGCCAAGGAACAGCAAGCCAAATCAAAGAATACACATTGGAGTAGTTACACTGTACTGACCCGGGAAAGGAGATTTAGGGGTTTGAAGGAAAATCCTCAAAGCAATTAGTCAAGAGCACAACTGCAGTGAAGTTCACATAGTTTGTGTATTTCAGTAGTGATTTTGAAGCAAAAGGGTCTGTTTACATTTAAAGGTGCTCTATTGCAGGGTGAGGTGAATGATCCTCATTTTCAGGAATGTTTGTTTTGACAGAGTGGGAAGGGAGTGGTTTGTTCTCAGCCCAGAAAGGAGCTGTGATGGAGTAAAACTCTGAAGAACTGTGGAGGAGGTTGATGAAGTGTAGCAAGTGTTGGCTTTAGTAAATGCTGTAATGAACAAGCCACAGTCTGTAAACATTTGGAAATTAAAAGGAAATGAAATATTTAAATGTCTCTAGTTACCTGGGACCATAGTCACACTGAAAGGCATGTGAGTAAATAACATGTGAGTAAATTAATTTGAGGTACAGGCAGCTCTTTAGACTGAGGAACCTGTGATGGCCATGCTTGGATCCTTCCCATGTTAATTTAGAAGGGTCATGGTTGAATGAAGGAGCTTCACTCAAGTGTTTCCTGGGGAAGGTCTGTAATTCGTCACTACTTTAATTCAAATAGTAAAACTGCATCTGCTTAAAATGTTAAGTTTCATGTATTACAAAATATGAGTTCTGTTGCCTCCGTGTAGCTGTGCAATTGCATCCTGCTGTTGGGAAGGGGTTTCTGCAGCCTGGACATCAGGTGGAAGAGCCAGTGATGTCTGATAGTCTGTGGCACTTCAGGAAGGTCAGAGTAGCCCTGCCTGAGTTTCCTCATTTTTGTGTTCACCACTCACACCCCTGAAAAATCATGGTGGTTTTATCCTATGAATGGATGTACAACTCAATCCTGTCTCTCAGGTCTGGGGTTTTCTTTGTAAATTGTAATTATTGTTTTCAGTTGGTCACTACAGAAACTGCAGAATTATTAAGGTTCAGAAAGACCCCCGAGATCATCAAATCCAACCTTTGACCAGTCACTACCTTGTCAACCAGACCATGGCCTAAAGTGGCACACCCAGTCATTTATTGATCACCTTAAGGGATGGTGACTTCACCACTTCCTTGGGCAGTCCATTCTGATGGTTAACAATCTTTTTCATGAAGAAATTCTTCCTGATGTCCAACCTGAACCTCTCCTGGCACAGCCTGAGGCCATGTTCTCTTGTCCTGTTGCTGTTCCTTGGGAGAAGAGGTTGATCCCCACCTGCTCCATCCTCCTTTCAGATAGTTGTAAAGAACAAGAAGGTCTCTACAACTAGGATAAAGGATTGCTACCAATCTTAGAGGTAATACAGGCAAAAATTCCAAGACTTTTCTGGCAGAGTTGCCCTCTTTCTTCCAGAGGTGTTTGCATTATTTTATTTTAGCAGGTAAATAGTTTTGTTCTCCCTGTTGATGCACGTGTCATTAGGGAATGCATTGTTTTATTTCACAGGTGCCATATTCACTAAAATAAAATGAATTCATGTTGTCGTTTAGGTGGGTGTAAAATATCAACCATATTTGACCTTCTAATTTGCTCTTACTTAATTAGTTGTCAGGTGAAACTTTAATCTAGCATAAACACAATACAGATTTTTTGTTGTTGTTCTTTTTCCTCCCAGGTTCATGCCAGAGCATAAACTTGCCCGTTTGGAGAAGGTAATTGGTGTTAAAAGGAATGGAGATGCTTATCAGTCGGAGGGGCTGCCTGGCCAGCAGGAGAGCAGAGCTGTAATGAAAACCAGTGATGCACATCCTGAGTCTGGACTTTGTGAGCCCCAGCCTGGACTCTGCACCACACAACTCGAGGGGCTGCCCTCCCCACCAGCAGCCCCAGTCCAGGCTGAAGCACCAGAAAGTACAAATCCTTGTCAAGGGGAAGATAAGCAACGTCTGACTTTTAACCTCTCTAATATCTTGAGTGGACTGGACTATCAGCAAAGACCTCTGCACATTGCCTGGCCTCACAGGTGGTAAGTGAACAAACCCAAATGCTGTGCCTTCAAAGGATTTATGGGTTTGGGTTGATCCTTTTTCTGTGACTTCTGCCCAGTATAAAATAATTTCCTAAACGCTGCACACACACGTGGAAGAAAGACTCATCACTAACATCTGATTATTGGGAATAATTTGTTGAATGTGCACGTTCAGTAACGCTAACCAGACATTCAAACAGCACTGTCAGTGATTCCTCTCTTTTCTCCCTAGAAAAAGATATCCCTGCTACTGCAACACTGAGCATTATTCTGGTAACTCTCTTTTCCTATCAAGCAAACCACAGATGACAATTAATATCGAATGTTATTTAAATTATCTTAATTACTTTAATGCAAGTGATTAAGTGTCAAGATACATGGTGACACTGGACAGCTGATGGTAGCCCACTGTCTGCAGTTTAGAAACACCCTTTCAGTGTTACATAAATAGAAAGCTTGAGTGTATTAACAGGGAAACAGTATTTTTCCAACTGCTAAACACAAATACCTGATCTCTGAATCTTCTCAGAAGGGACGAAAATCTACCATGCCACATAATCTCTAAAAACATATAAACTTTAGCTTGACTCCTACATAAATTAGGATTTAAAGAGGTAAAATGTCCTGATAATCTTCCGGTATTGGGCACGAACATTTTAATCTAGTTTTTATTCCTCGCAGTTTGTTTAATCTGCATGTGGCCTGATTAGAGTTCACTTCATCCACAGATTATAGTCTGTTTATTGCAGAGATGCTGGGTCGATCAGTAGGTCAGATTTTCCGAGAGCAACTGTTTTCAGGTGAAGCAATAAGTACAGCGCACCGACAGGGCAAATCGCCTTTGCAGGGGATTTGACTTCCAGCACATTAAAACTCCAGAAGCTCTCCCAGATGATCTGCAGCATCTGGTACCTAAAGGGATTTTCATCTTTGACTCTAAATGTCTGAACATAAAATTTAGGGATTGGAAGTTGATGTGGAATCTGTCTTTGGATTTG